>NW_020670563.1:0-2009 GCF_002925995.2 Terrapene triunguis | reverse complement strand
GGGGTGGGGATGGGAATGAGGGGCTTAGGGCTAGGGCAGAGGGTTGGGGTGCAGGGGGTGAGGGCTCTGGCTGGGGGTGCAGGCTCTGGGGTGGGGCTTGGAATGAGGGGCTCAGGGCTGGAGCAGAGGGTTGGGGTGCAGGGGGCTCAGGGCTCCAGCTGGAGGTTTGGGCTCAGGGCTAGGGCAGAGGGTTAGGGTGCAGGGGGGTGAGGGCTCCAGCTGGGGGTGTGGGCTCTGGGGTGGGGCTGGGAATGAGTGGCTCAGGGCTAGGGCAGAGGGTTGGGGTGCGGGGGGCTAAGGGCTCTGGCTGGGGGTGTGGGCTCTGGGATGGGGCTGGGAATGAGGGGCTCAGGGCTAGGGCAGAGGGTTGGGGTGCAGGGGGATGAGGGCTCTGGTTGGGGGTGTGGGCTCTGGGCTGGGGCTGGGAATGAGGGGTTTGGGGAGCAGGTTGCCCCAGGGAGAGAGGACTCCCCCCAGCACTCTCTCACCACAGCAGCTCAGGGGTAGGTGAGAGAGCACCTGTCTCCTGGCCGCAGCAGCTCTGGTGGGGCAGGGCTGGGGCTGGGGCTGGGGGAGGGGACAGGATTTATTTTTCCTAAGTCAAAACGGGGAAGGGAAGGAGTTATGCTTCAGTTTTTACCTTATAAACTTTGGTCCTGTCTAATATATAAGACGCTATGGGAATAAGACACCATGTCATGTGGTGACATCACAAGAGCAGAGGGTGTGAGAACTGCAGCAACCGAGAGGGCAGGGGATTTAGAGTCAGATTGCTTCAAATGCTGCATTCGTCGGCTGGCATTTAACAGCAACGCTTAGCTAACAGAATGGAGAAAGGAATTCTCTGCTAAAGATTCAACCTGCCCCTTTGGCCAACTCCACCCCTTCCCTGAACAGAGTGTGCTCAGAACAACACTCCCACCCCCGCACACACACACACACACACACACACAAGCCCACAGCTGGGCGCCCAGCACAAAGCAAGGGAGGGGGTTGTTTGGCTTGTTTTATTTTTACTTTGCAAAAGGTTTTTCAAAAGCATTTTCTGCCCCTGTTTCCTATGGTAAGGAAGCAAATGACTGTGGGGAAAGGAACCTGAGAGTGGCGGAGCCAGGGCAGTGGGGGGAAGTTGCCGGAGTCTGAAGAGGGCAATGGGGGCTGAAGGTGACCAGGTGCGGTGCGGGGAAGGGAACAGTTTGGGGAGGCTGAACAGGGCTATGGGGGGCAGTTGGAGGAGGCTGAAGGGGGAGATGGGGGAAGGGGACATTTGTGGGGAGGCTGAAGGGGGCAATGGGTTGAAGGAGGCTGGGGCAGAGTGGCAGTTGTGGGGGCTGCTCATCCCCATGGGAGGGAAGGAGGAAGAGGAGCTGCCCTTGTATCAGAAGCTGTTTCCTATTAGAACTTGCAACTTCACTGTTCCTGAGCAGGGTCCTGTGATCAAAGGGGAACTAGATGGGTTCATGGAGGACAGGTCCATCAATGGCTGTTAGCCGGGATGGGCAGGGATGTGTCCCTAGCCTCTGTCTGTCAGAAGCTGGGAATTGGGCAACAGGGGATGGGTCACTGGATGATTCCTGTCTGTTCATTCCCTCTGGGGCACCTGGCACTGGCCACTGTTGGCAGACAGGACACTGGGCTAGATGAACCTTTGGTCTGACCCAGTCTGGCCGTCCTTATCTTCTAATGTACTTCTCACATGCTCAGTAACATCTGCAAGTTGCTGCCCTCACGCGCCATCAGAATCTGCTCCCTGCAATCAAAGGCAGGGAATATCCCCCTGAAGGGGAGAAATCGGAGGGGAGGGATGGGCAGAGGGACAAATCTGGGACAAGCTCAGGGGTTCAGACTGGGGTGGGGGGCGGCCTGCCCTGCCAGGTAGGTGCAGAAGGGAAAACCCTCAGATAGAGGGAGGCAGAGGGGATAAAAGTTACGACGGGTGGGGGGAGCCGTCAGCAGCAGTTCCAAACTAGGGTGTGGTGGAGGGTAGAAGGACTTGTGTTCCTCACTGG
>NW_020670562.1:0-1802 GCF_002925995.2 Terrapene triunguis | reverse complement strand
CAGTTCTGTGCCACCGGCAGAGAATAGGAGAGACTGAGGTGCACCAGTGTCTGTGGTCCCCGCAAAGGCAGGGAAATGATTGAGATACACCCAGAAAATCCTGGCAAGTGACCTGCACTACACTCTGGAGATGAAAGCAAAATCCTCCTAAGGTCCCTCCCAATCTGACCGTTGGAGAAATTCCTACCTGACCCCCAGATGGTGATCAGTTAGATCATGAACATGTGGGCAAGAACCAGCCAGGAACGCACCTGAGAGACAGAATGGCTCGGTGCCACCTCAGAGCCCTGCCACATCCCACCCAATGGCCCATCTCCAGCTAGGGCGGCCCCGATGCTTCAGAGATTTAAAAAATGCTCCCTGAATACACTGGGTGGGGAGGGAGGAATCCCATCCTGATCCCTGCCAGTGGCAGAGGAGACCCAGAAGCATGTGCTTTTGGGAACATAAGACATACGCCACAACTGAGCCCCAGGGCTGATGAGCCCTACTCCCCACCATCACAAGCAGCCCCGTCATACAATCCCACTCAGACATGTGTCCAGCTCTATCTTCAAACTAATTCAGTCATTGGACCCCCACAACTCCTATTGTGAGGCTGCCCTGTAATTTCTAGCCAGTCTCTCCATCTCTCACACGCCTGAATGTACATGTGAGCCAGACTGACACAGTCTGGCTCCTTGTCCCCCACCTAGTGGTTAGGCCATGAATGGTGGTTTATAAGACAATGGGCCCAGTCCTCAGCTGGTGGCAATGGATATACAGTTCCATTGGAGGCAGTAGGACAGATCCACAGATGCTGCAAATTGCTTTAGCACCACCAAAGTCAATGGAACGCATTGAGGATCTACCCCAGTCTTACTCCATTCTGACTCCTTTGGTTCCAATGAAGCCACTCATGATTTATACACACAAGCAAGCAAGACAACTCCCATCATTGTTTTCAGTGCCCATGGAATGGGTACAGCGGACAAGCAGTGTAATGGGTATTGTTTTGGCACAGAATGAAAGTCTGATTCCTCAGGCATAAAGAATTTAGACCCATTTACTCCACAACTGGCCCAGATTTTGTACTGGTGTAAATCACCCCAGCGGCAGTGACATCAGCGGAGTTAATCTGGATTTGCATTCGTGCAACTGAGGTCAAAATCAGACCTGGTTGTGTGGAAGCTGTCTGGTCATGGAAATAACAGACATTAATGAATACTTAAAGATACTATGTAAGCAAACTTTAATTAGAGAAAGACAGAAAATTAATTCTTGGTGAATTACCTACACCCAGTCAGTCTCCTCAGGGCAGCTTTGATCTCTTTGTTCCTCATGCTGTAGATAATTGGATTCATGATTGGTGGCAATACGGAATAAAGAACAGCCACCACAAGATCCAGAGCAGATGGGGAGCTGGAGGTGGGTTTCAGGTAGGCAAAGGCCCCAGTGCAAACAAACAAGGAGACCACAGTGAGGTGAGGAAGGCAGGTGGAGATGGCTTTATGTCGTCCCTGCTCACAGGGGATTCTGAGCACTGATTTGAAGATCTGAACATATGACACAATCATAAAAACAAAGCAGCCTAAGACTAAACACACAGTAAAGGCAATAACCCCAACTTCACTCAGATATGAGTCAGAGCAGGTGAGCTTGAGTAGCTGGGGGATTTCACAGAAGAACTGATCCACCATATTGCCTCCACAGAAGGTCAATGCAAATGTGTTCCCGGTGTGTAGCACAGAGAAGAGAATCCCACTGATCCAGGCACTAGCTGCCATTTGGACACAAGCTCTGCTGTTCATCATTCTCTCATA
>NW_020670561.1:0-1465 GCF_002925995.2 Terrapene triunguis | reverse complement strand
GGGGGCTTCGGGCGGCGCGGCGCTTGGAGGGGGGCGGGGGCTTCAGGCAGCACGTCGCTCGGAGGGGGGGCGGGGGTTTGCGCAGCGCACGGGGGGTGGGGCTTCGGGTGGCATGGCGCTCGGAGGGGCGGGGGCTTGGTGCGGCGCTGAGGGGGTGGGGGCTTGGCGCGGCGCTTGGGGGTGGGGCTTCGGGCAGCACGGCGCTCGGAGGGGCGGGGGCTTGGCGCGGCGCTGGGGGGGAGGGCTTGTCATGGCGCTCGGAGGGGGGCAGGGGCTTGGCACGGCACGTCGCTCGGAGGGGGGGTGCGGCGCAGCGCTTGGAGGGGCGGGGCTTCGGGCGGTGCGGCGCTGGGGGGCGGGGGCTGCACAGCACTCGGGGGCAGGGCTTCGGGCAGCATGTGCTGGGGGGGCGAGGATTTTGGCGGCGCTGGTGGGGGCGGGTTCGGCTGTGCGTCGCTCGCGGGGCGGGGGGTACAGCGGGGCGGCGCTCTTCTTTTTTGCCTGGGGCAGCAAAAAAGTTAGAGCCGGCCCTGCAACTGAACATAAACTGCCAGTGTGATCCTGTGAGGGCTAATGCAATTCTTGAAGGTCCAAGCAAGGGATATTGAGCAGGAGTAGGGAGTTGGTATTACCTCTGTTTACATCATTAGTGAGACCATTACTAGAATACTGTGTCCAATTCTGATGACCGCACTTCAAAAAATGGTGAAAATTTTGTAAGGATTCAGAAAAAGAAAGCTATGTGAATGATCTCAGGTTTGGAAAACATGCTGACAGCAAAACACAGGCAGCTCAGTCGATTTAATTCATTGAAGAGAAAGTTAAGAGTGGACAGATTCACAAGGGGGACTTAGGAACCTAACCAGCACTTTAGGTACCTAAGTCCACCATTTAGGACCACTGACATTCACAAAACCACCATTTAGTGCAGTGGTGGGCAACCTGCGGGCCTCCAGACAGTCTGTTTACATTTGCACGGCCACCCACTGTTCCCAGTGGCCACAGTTCACCGTTCCTGGCCAATGGAAGCTGCAGGAAATGGCGGCCAGCATGTCCCTGCAGCCTGCACCACTTCCTACAGCTCCCATTGGCCGGGAATGGTGAACTGTGGCCACTGGGAGCTGCGGGTAGCCGTGCAAATGTACACAAACTGTCTGGCGGCCTGTCAGCGGATTACCCTGATGGGCCGCATGCGACCCCCAGGCCGCAGTTTGCCCACCACTGTTTAGCTACTGCCTAATTCTATATGTGGTGAGTTTCCATTAGCAAGGTCCCCTAGGCACCTAAATTTCTGCAGGTGGGTGTGCACAAAGCTTCCTGAGACCTGACAGCACAAAGAAGCTTGGCACCTAGTTCACTTCTAAGCCCCAAGAGGATTAATAAACTAGCATTCCCCACCTATTTCAGCTGCAGGATCCAGTCTAGTAGACCACTATCAGATTGGGCCTCATACAAAACAAGGTCA
>NW_020670560.1:0-1050 GCF_002925995.2 Terrapene triunguis | reverse complement strand
GGAACCCCCTACCCCTTCTCCAACCCCCCAGCCCCCTTACCGTGCCACTCAGACCAGCATGTCTGGCTTCGCGCAGCGCCAGACACACTGCTGCATACATGCTACCGTGCTCCCCTGCAGAGCTACAGGCCTCCCCCCCCCCAGCACATGCCTTCCAGATTTGAACACCTCAAAATTCAGGAGTGCTCAAGCTCAATTTGGGCAGCTGTTACTTCATTTCTCCCAAATCAAATATACTGATCCACTGTAACTTGCTGTAGAAAAAGTAGGATAAAATTGAGCAAGAAATGCTCCCCAGTGGTTATTAGGACTGGAATTGCTATTTTCAACAGCCATTGCCTTTTGTTTGTTTGTTTGTTTGTTTAAAAGGAAGACAGTGATATTGCATTGGCAAATTCCCCATAGAAAGAAAGAGTGGAATAAAAGAATAATAAAGGCACCTCAACTTTTCCTCATTTATGTAGGACAGTCTTCTAATATGCATCCAGATATCCTCCAGTCACACAAGCTGAAAATTGTTCCACTTTACTGCAGTTCTGTAACCATATGGGAACCAATCCTGTCTGTGTTCTGTGCACATCTAAAATTCCTGCTGAATGACCTGCCCTGGGAGCGAGTTACCAGTGACCCAGGGCTGCGGCGGAAGGAGGATGCAGGTGGGGGGGGGAGAGCCCAGGGCTGGGGCGGCAGGAGGGGTGTGTGGGGGGCGGGGGGGGCCGGGGGCGGGGGTGGCAGGGGGGTGCAGGTGGTGGGGGAGGGCCCAGGGGGGGGGCGGCAGGGGGGGGCGGCGAGGAGCCCAGGGCTGGGATGGGGGGCAGCCAAAATTTTTTTTGCTTGGGGCAGCAAAAAACATAGAGCCGGCCCTGGCTTGTACCCCCACACAGTTCTAAAACAAGACTGACCAGGACTGACTCCAGATACTGCTAGAGTTTCTCAGTACCACCATCCCTGTGATTTTTTCCATAAAGGAAGGCTTCAGGCCATGGACTAATTAGTGAGTATCTATGTCCAGAGATTGTTTCTTTAACAAGAACCTAGCAACTCCTTCCA
>NW_020670559.1:0-10919 GCF_002925995.2 Terrapene triunguis | reverse complement strand
TTATTAGAGCATAAGCTTTCGTGGGCTACAACCCACTTCTTCGGATGGTTGTAGCCCACGAAAGCTTATGCTCTAATAAATTTGTTAGTCTCTAAGGTGCCACAAGTACTCCTGTTCTTTTTAGTTTCTTTAGGTAATCCTCAGTGGGATCAGAGGATAATGGCCTGTAGAATGTGGTGTTAGAGAGCTGTCTAGCAGCCTCTTGGTCATATTCCAATTTATTCATGATGACGACAGCACCTCCTTTGTCAGCCTTTTTGATTATGATGTCAGAGTTGTTTCTGAGGCTGTAGATGGCGTTGTGTTCAGCATGGCTGAGGTTATGGGGCAAGTGGTGTTGCTTTTCCACAATTTCAGCCTTTGCACGTTGACGGAAGCAATCTATGTAGAAGTCCAGTCTGTTGTTTCGACCGTCCAGAGGAGTCCACGTAGAATCCTTTTTTTTTTTGTAGTGCTGGTAGGGGGGATTCTGTGGGTTAGTATGCTGTTCAGAGGTATGTTGGAAATATTCTTTGAGTCGGAGACGTCGAAAGTAGGATTCTAGGTCACCGCAGAACTGTATCATGTTCGTGGGTCTGGAGGGACAAAAGGAGAGGCCCCGAGATAGGACAGACTCTTCTGCTGGGCTAAGAGTATAGCTGGAAAGATTAACAATATTGTTGGGTGGGTGAAGGGAACTACTGTTGTGGCTCCTTGTGGCATGTAGCAGTTTAGATAGTTTAGTATCCTTTTTCCTTTGTAGAGAGGCAAAGTTTGTGTTGTAAATGGCTTGTCTTGTTTTTGTAAAGTCTATCCATGAGGAAGTTTGTGTGGAAGGTTGTTTTTTTATGAGAGTATCCAGTTTTGAGAGCTCATTCTTAATCTTTCCCTGTTTGTTGTATAGGATGCTGATCAGGTGGTTTCGCAGTTTCTTTGAGAGTGTGTGACACAGTCTCTCAGCATAGTCTGTGTGATATGTAGATTGTAATGGATTTTTTACCTTTAGTCCTTTTGGTATGATGTCCATCTGCTTGCATTTGGAAAGGAAGATGATGTCTGTCTGTATCTGTACGAGTTTTTTCTCACACTTCTTATCAAACTGTCTGTACTGGGCTATCTTGATTATCACTTCAAATGTTTTTTTTCTCTTACTTAATTGGCCTCTCAGAGTTGGTAAGACAACTCCCACCTGTTCATGCTCTCTGTATGTGTGTATATATATATCTCCTCAATATATGTTCCATTCTATATGCATCCGAAGAAGTGGGCTGTAGCCCACGAAAGCTTATGCTCTAATAAATTCGTTAGTCTCTAAGGTGCCACAAGTACTCCTGTTCTTTTTGCGGATACAGACTAACACGGCTGCTACTCTGAAACCTGAGTTTACAGATTCATTAAAAGTCCTTGCAATTGAGTTTGCAATTTCATGTGCCAGTTCCTTTAATATTCTTGGGTGGAGAATATCCGGGCCCCCCGGTTTGGTCCTACTAAGATTTTTGAGTTTGACTTCCACCTTGGATGTGCTAATTTTTACTTCCATATCATCATTTCCATTAGCCACTCTGCCACTACCCCCAAGCTCTTTATTATCCTTATTAAAAACTGAGGCAAAATATTTGTTTAGGTGATGGGACATGCCTAGATTATCTAGATAATCTCCCCGCCATCCCATCATCAGTGCTTGGTGGTACCAGTTCTTTCTTTGATTTTTTAAAAAATTATTTATATGGCTATAGAACCTTTTACTATTGGTTTTAATTTCCTTTGCAAGGTCCAGCTCTGCTTGGCTTTTGGTAGCTCTCAAATTTTTCCTACATTATCTGACCTCTAAGAGGTAGCTTTCCTTGCTGATCCTTCCAATCTTCCATTCATTTTAGGCTTTCTGCTTTCTCTTAACAATGTGTTTGAGATGGTGGCTCATCTAGTTTGATCCGCACACCTTCCCTACAATTTTTCTCCCCTGCTTGGGATGCAGACTTCAGATAGTTTCTGCAGCTTTGACATAAAGTAATTCCAAGCCTCCTCTACATTCAGATCCTTGAGTTCTTCAATCCAGTCCACTTCCCTAATTTCCTTAATGTTTTAAAGTTTGCCCTTTTGAAATCAAAGACCCCATTGGCAGACCTATTTTTGTTTATCCTTCTATTTTGTTTAAACAGAGTTAGCCCATTGTGACGGGGTCAAGACTCACCACTGCTGGCGCCTCCAGTTGGTTGCTCTGCGAATTAGCTCTGTCCACTGCGGAGCGCCCTCAGCACGTGGTGTCTTGTCCGCTGTCCGTTCTGCTCTGCTCTGGGACCCACCTTGCTCTCCGCTCGGCGATGTCCTCTTCAGGACACTGCCATCCAACAGTGCCCATTATACCAGACTCACCCTCTTCCAGGAGAAAAGGAGTCCAGGAGAGCTGGCTGTATTTTAAAGAATCCTTATTGAGGTTGCAGGAAAAAACCATTCCGATGTGTAGAAAGAAAAGTAAATATGGCAGGCGACCAGCTTGGCTTAACAGTGAAATCCTTGCTGACCTTAAACACAAAAAAGAAGCTTACAAGAAGTGGAAGATTGGGCAAATGACCAGGGAGGAGTATAAAAATATTGCTCAGGCATGCAGGAGTGAAATCAGGAAGGCCAAATAACACTTGGAGTTGCAGCTAGCAAGAGATGTTAAGAGTAACAAGAAGGGTTTCTTCAGGTATGTTAGCAACAAGAAGAAAGTCAAGGAAAGTGTAGGCCCCTTACTGAATGAGGGAGGCAACCTAGTGACCGAGGATGTGGAAAAAGCTAATGTACTCAATGATTTTTTTGCCTCTGTCTTCACGAAGAAGGTCAGCTCTCAGACTGCTGAACTGGGCAGCACAGTATGGGGAGAAGGTGACCAGCTCTCTGTGGAGAAAGAAGTGGTTCAGGACTATTTAGAAAAACTGGACAAGTACAAGTCCATGGCGCTGGATGCGCTGCATCTGAGGGTGCGAAAGGAGTTGGCGGATGTGATTGCAGAGCCATTGGCCGTTATCTTTGAAAACTCATGGCGTTCGGGGGAAGTCCCGGATGACTGGAAAAAGGCTAATGTAGTGCCCATCTTTAAAAAAGGGAAGAAGGAGGATCCGGGGAACTACAGGCCAGTCAGCATCACCTCAGTCCCTGGAAAAATCATGGAGCAGGTCCTCAAGGAATCAATTCTGGAGCACTTAGAGGAGAGGAAAGTGATCAGGAACAGTCAGCATGGATTCATCCAGGGCAAGTCATGCCTGACTAACCTAATTGCCTTCTATGAGGAGATAACTGACTCTGTGGATGAGGGAAAAGCAGTGGATGTCTTATTCCTTGACTTTAGCAAAGCTTTTGATACAGTCTCCCACAGTATTCTTGCCAGCAAGTTAAAGAAGTATGGGCTGGATGAATGGACTATAAGGTGGATAGAAAGCTGGCTAGATCGTCAGGCTCAACGGGTAGTGATCAATGGCTCCATGTCTAGTTGGCAGCCAGTTTCAAGTGGAGTGCCCCAGGGGTCGGTCCTGGGGCCGGTTTTGTTCAATATCTTCATTAATGATCTGGAGGATGGCGTGGACTGCACTCTCAGCAAGTTTGCAGATGACACTAAACTGGGAGGAATGGTAGATACGCTGGAGGGTAGGGATAGGATACAGAGGGACCTAGACAAATTAGAGGATTGGGCCAAAAGAAACCTGATGAGGTTCAACAAGGACAAGTGCAGAGTCCTACACTTAGGACGGAAGAATCCCATTCACTGTTACAGACTAGGGACCGAGTGGCTAGGCAGCAGTTCTGCAGAAAAGGACCTAGGGGTTACCATGGACGAGAAGGTGGATATGAGTCAACCATGTGCCCTTGTTGCCAAGAAGGCTAACGGCATTTTGGGCTGTATAAGTAGGGGCATTGCCAGCAGATCGAGGGACGTGATCCTTCCCCTCTATTCGACATTGGTGAGGCCTCATCTGGAGTACTGTGTCCAGTTTTGGGCCCCACACTACAAGAAGGATGTGGAAAAATTGGAAAGAGTCCAATGGAGGGCAACAAAAATGATTAGGGGTCTGGAACACATGACTTATGAGGAGAGGCTGAGGGAACTGGGATTGTTTAGTCTGCAGAAGAGAAGAAGGAGGGGGGATTTGATAGCTGCTTTCAACTACCTGAAAGGGGGTTCCAAAAAGGATGGATCTAGACTGTTCTCAGTGGTACCTGATGACAGAAGAAGGAGTAATGGTCTCAAGTTGCAGTTGGGGAGGTTTAGGTTGGAAATTAGGAAAAACTTTTTCACTAGGAGGGTGGTGAAGCACTGGAATGGGTTACCTAGGGAGGTGGTGGAATCTCCTTTCTTAGAGGTTTTTAAGGTCAGGCTTGACAGCTCCCCACCCCAGCTCACCTCTGCTCCTCCTCCTCCCCGAGTACGCCGCCCCTGCTTTAATTCTCCTCCCCTCCTAGGCTTGCAGCACCAAACAGCTGATTGGCGCCGCAAGCCTGGGAGGCGGGAGAAGTGGAGCAGCGACGGCGTGCTCGGGGAGGGGGCGTAGCAGAGATGAGCTGGGGTGGGGAGCCCTGCGGCAGCCCCCCCCCCCCCCCAGGGACACCCCCCCCCAGCAGCCCCCCCCCCTCTGCCCTGAGGCACCCGCCCGTGGCAGCTCCCACCCCCCCTGGCCCGGGGAGCCGTGGCAGCTCCCCACCCCAGCTCACCTCTGCTCCGCCTCCTCCCTGAGTACGCCACCCCCGCTCTAATTCTCCTCCCCTCCCGGGCTTGCGGCGCCAAACAGATGATTGGCGCCGCAAGCCTGGTAGGCGGAAGAAGTGGAGCAGCGACGGCATGCTCGGGGAGGGGGCATAGTAGAGGTGAGCTGGGGTGGGGAGCCCTGCGGCAGCTCTCCCTTCCACCCTGAGGCACCCCCCCATGGTAGCTCCCCAGCCGTGGGGGAGAAATTGGGGGCACCGCTTTTTGGCGCCCCCAAATCTTGGTGCCCTAGGCAACTGCCTAGTTTGCCTTAATGGTAGCACCGGCCCTGCAGGCAATGTCTGCAGCCTAGACACGCCCTGCGTCTCTGGCCCATTGTGCCTCAGGGAGAGTCAGTGCCTCCAGCAGCCCTGGAGAAGGGCAGGCGCTGTGCCACGCTTGGACAGCAGTGGTGCTGGAATCACATGGCCTTGCCCTCCCTGAGCACTAGGACTATGACAGTGAATGTCCCTTCCACCACAGCAAAGGTTCTCATGTGATCTGCCCCCTACACTCACTCCCACACTGGCTGCACATAATGACACCCTCCCATATTGTTCAGCTTTCCCTGCTAGGTACAGTGACACAAAAGGAAGGTAAGGAACAGCCTGGTGTATTTCAAGGAGGAATAACGAGAAATCAGGTGTCTTGTATTTCTGAATATGTGTCTATTTTGATTGCTGCTCTCATTTCAGATCAGCCCCTGTGACTCTTCCCACCTGAGCTACCAGAGGCATGGAGCTACGGGGACAGCTCTCCAGCTGCTTGTTCTGTGCCATACTCCTATCAGTGATTCCCTTTTCAGGTAAAAGCATTGCCAGTAAAAGCACTTCTCCGCAGCACAAAATCCCTGGAGAGAGAGACCCTAAACCTGCATGAAACCTCTGCTGGTATCTGTGTTTCAGCAGAGAAAATGATTTTGTTTGTGTTACTGAGATACAACAGGTGATTCAAGAGGCACTGGGGATCTGGTCCTGGAAGCATCTGGATGCTCTCAGTGCCTACTGAGCTCGGCATCTCACAGCAGGTTCTCAGCACCTTGCAGTTACAGAGCCTTTGTTAGCCCTGGTTTCTCCAGTGGGATGCTTAGTTCATCACAGACCTGCTGTCAGTAGGATGTAGAGCTGTGCTATTTGTCTTTTCTGGGGATCTGCCCCAATTCTAGGCATCAGGGTAAGATGACCAATGCAAACCCTAAGTGTAAGAAAGTAAAAAACACAATTTGGCTTGGTTGAGCTTATCCCAGCACCTGCTGGCTGATGGCCGGAATCAAGGCAAACAGATGGTTGACATTTTCATTTGTAACTTTTTTTTTTGCCACAGTAAAATGTCCTTTTCCCAACAATGACCATGTTCTGAAGATTTTTTTTTTAATTTTATGATCTTTCAACAGACCTCCTTTTCCCATTTCTCCATCCCCCCCCCATTTCCTATTTTATAATTGAAAAAGTAGAAAAATGAGAAAAAACACAGAAGCTGCTTTCCCCAAAAACATTAGAAACATTTGAAAGAGATTTTTTTCTACATTTCTTGAAACACATCTGAATGTTTTTCAACAAGCTCTCATAGGCCAGCTCTAGAATCTCCCAGGCAGGCTCTTGTTAAATATTTGACACATTTGATCTGTTATACAATGTCTTGTACACCAATGGTGCAATACCCAAACTGAAATTCATTCGTCTTTGACTCCTATCTGTCAGCCCAGCAGTTACGATGGGGGCTGAGTGACGTCTTTCCACCACTTTCAGTCTTGAACGCAAGGGGCCGGGCTCGGCTGGGGCCCCGCACCTGTTGGCCAAGACTAGCAGGAACCGGGCGCCGCTCGGGTGGAGCCGGGCGGCCCGAGCCCAGGGCGTCAGCAGCCTCCGCGGCAGCAGGGGCAGGCGGGGAACATAGCCCACCATGGGGCAGGAGAGGCCGTGCTGCTGCTGCTGTTTCCCGGCCCTGCCTTGCGGCGCAAAGGATGGCTGAAGGCGGGAAACAGCAGCAACAGCGCGGCCTCTCCTGCCCCATGGCAGGCTACGCTCTCCGCCTGCCCCTGCTGCCGTGGAGGCTGCCGCTGCCCTGGGCTCGGGCCACCTGGCTCCCCCTGATCGGCGCCCGGTTCCTGCTGCTCTCGGCCGGCAGGTGCGAGGCTCAGCCGAGCTCGGCCCCTTGTGTCTCCTCCGCGGCGGCACCACTTGCCTGCGTCCTCCTGGGCGGCCGTGGCGGCAGCAGCCGGGGAGCCCTAGAGGAGGAGTGGCCCCCAGGCAAGTGGGGAAGACTCCGAGGTGAAGAGGCTGCTGGTGCGGCCTGAGCATTGGAGACTGACAGGTACCTGCCCCTAAGCAATATTGTAAAAAATAATTTTGGGCAACACTTTTTGGCGCCCCCAAATCTTGGGACCTCAGGCAGCCGCCTAGTTCACCTAGTGGTTACACCGGCCCTGTGTATAGCCATATATGGTATCCTTTTCAGGCCCACTCCTGACACATGTCAAACCAGCATGGTTATCCTTCTTGAATCTTCAGCAACAAAGTTGTTTCTTGCCCTACCCATTTTCTTATCACTTCATTTTTTATTTTCTGCAGTCTGGAAACTCTTATTATTCCCCCCAGCAAGTTCATTTCTGCAGTCAATATATTCCATTAGCTGGTTTTCCTCATACTCCAGTATTCCAACCTTCTCAGCGGTATCAGCAAGGCACTTGTCTCATACATGCTGAGCTTCTTTGTTATAAAAATGTATTTAACGTTCCAGAGGTGGCAGAGTTTTCTGAATACAATAGCAGCTCGTCTGATTCTTCTTGTTATGTCATTTTCACAATTTCCATTTTTTGATACTTGTTGTAAAGATGCACAATTTTTCCACTTCTTCAAGATCTTTGTCTCTGACTTTGATCTTTACCTCTTCCTCTTATCTTCCAATTGCCATAATTTTTGTCTTCCCTGTGCTGATGCTTAGTCCAAATTTCCTACTTTCCTGGTCTAGATTGTCAGTAATTCTTTGTAAATCCTCCTTGGTCAATGATATGAGATCAATATCATTTGCGAAGCTAAGGTTTTTAATAAGAAGAATAATCGTAGATCCTTTTTACTAATTAGCAATAACAATAGCAATCAAGTACATATTTGCAGAGTACTTCCATTCTTTAATTTACAAAAATAAATTCCTGTCCCACCTCTTGGAATTCATGGCTATTACAGACACCATCCACGGGGCAACTGAGCCCTAAACGCAGAGAGTATGAAACACTGGGCATGATGTTCAGTCACACCAAGGACTCCTTATGCTGCACTGGCAGTGTACAGAGGTCTTAAAGTGGGCAGAAATGGCCCCTTGAGAATAGGCCCTCGGCAGGTCTCTGACTGGCTTAATGGCTTTGCACCCACTCAGCACCCAGCCTCCAATAGAAGGGCAGACTGGGATGTGTTAGGCACCTGGGCAGAGCACAATGCACCATGGATGCCCTCTGCTTACCAGGGCCCATGGGGACCAGCTCCTCTAACTTACACCAGGGGGCTGGGCAGGCCTTACCTGGCCCCAGAATACAGACAGAGCGAAGGTGGCTTAAAGGCCTTTCTCTCTTCCATCCTTTCCCCAAGTGCAGGAACTAGGGACCAGAGAAACAGGCCCAACCCTCTGAGATCCCTTTCTAAGGGCTTGTCTGAACTTCAGTGCAGACCCACACTACAGCAACAGGAGGGGTTCTCCCATCACTGTAGTGAATCCATCTCCCCGAGAGGTGATAGCTAGGTTGACAGAAGAATTCTTGCATCAACCCAGTGCTGTCTACATGGGGGTTAGGTCGGCTTAACTGCACCACTCAAGGGGGTGGAATTTTCACCCCCCTGAGCAATGCAGCTTGGTCGACCTAACTTCTATAATTGTCTGTAGATCAAAGAACCAGTTGATGGCATAAATAACACCTTTCAGCATAACTACTCCCCCATCTCATCTTTGCCCTGTGTCCCAATAGAATTTAAAAATGGTGAAACACTGAAAGAGAAAGAACAGAAAAGAGTAAGATATTCCCTCCCAGAAACCCCTGAGAAGAGCACTGGTAAGTCTGCATTCTTTGTTCTCTACTTTCAATAACACCAAAATATAGATGATGAGTAATATCATACTAATGAAAGGTAAGAACCATTGGTGAACTTCAGTGTGGACACACATTACAGCAACAGGAGGCGTTCTCCCATCACTGTAGTGAATTCATGTCCCCGAGGTGCGGAAGCTAGGTAGACAGAAGTATTCTTGCATCAACCTAGTGCTATCCACACTGAAAGAGAAAGAAAAGGAGAATAAGATTGTGGGGGTAGGAAGGTGGGAATGGGGATGCATGTGAAGAGAAGGGTAAATCAGCTTCCCAGAGGACCTCCGGCATGGAGGGGCCATGGGGCACTTGGCCTGGGGACAGAGTGGATGGAGGGACACACAGATTCCCTGGCATGGGGAAAGGTTGGGAGGCTGCAGGGAGTCCCTGCAATAGAGGGGAATGGGATGGGGTCCCACAGGGAGTTGTGCGGGGATGGAGAGATGCAAGGAGCCTCTGGTGCGTGCAATGAGCTCAGCCTGCATAAGCTATGGACTGTGAGATCCCCCAACCCCAGTTTACAGGGGCCTGAGACATGTGAGGGGCTAAGAACCCACAACTCCCAGTGATGTCAGGGTAACCTCCGGGAAGCTGGTTACCATGTGTGTAGGGTCTTTTATTGTTTTCTTAAAACAATACTTCCTTAAACACAATGCACTTTCCTATCACACCATTTGCCAAAACACACAAAAGAAAAGAAGTGATTAGCTAAAGAACACCAAAAACCTCACCCTTTCTGCATAGGAAACAGACACAAATGATTCTTACAAGGTAGAGGAAATATTCCTTTTGTCACAATGGAAATTATTTGATTAGTACAATGTGGGCACACTCTCTCCTTCACTGGGGCATCTGATCTATTTCCCACCCCAGTGCATGTATATGAATGGACAGATTTGAGGAAAGAATGTGTAAAACATTTTATTCTCCCCTCCCCCCGCCCCGAAACCTCTGAGAAGAGCATTGGTAAGTCTGCATTCTTTGTTCTCTACTTTCAATAACACCAAACCATTTATTATGATAGATTATGAGTAACATCATAATAAGAAAAGGTAAGAACCATTGGTGAACTTCAGTCTAGACACATACTACAGCAGCAAGAGGGGTTCTCCCATCACTGTAGTGAATGCATCTTCCTGAGGTGCGAAAGCTGGGTTGACAGAAGAATTCTTGCATCAACCTACTGCTTTCTACTGAGCTTAGGTTGGCTTAACTGCACCACTCTAGGGTGTGGATTTTTCACCCCCCTGAGCAATATAGCTGGGTCGACCAAACTTTTGAGTGTAGTCCTGGCCTGAGTGTTGGCATTGGCATGTGGCATTTTGGAGCCCAGGCAGCCGTACAACTTGCCATTTACTGTGGAGACTCGCCATGATCTGGAATCCCCTGGAGAAGCAGGTGAAGAATTTCTTTGAACTCCAGTAGGAAAAACACAGAAATTGCGACAGTGCCCTGAGTTAAAAATAAAGCCATAACAAAGGGACAATGCTGTTTCCCTGAAGACAGTCCCTTCCAAATCTCTCTCTTGTTGCTTTAGCTGTTGCTTCTATGTCCACTGATGTGCTGGGTCCCCAGGGCCAGGGGATTGACCTAGCCTGCAGGTCAACAGGGTGGTTCCCCAAACCTGAACTCCACTGGGTTACAAAGAATGGGCAGAATCTGCAGCCTGTGACCAAAACAGAGCAGGATCGTGAACTTCTGTACAGTGTTCTGAGCCATGTCACAATCCTGGGAGAGGAAACTGGAGAAATCAGCTGCGTTATGCAGGACAGCCTGTAATAGATTACTTGCCGATAGCTAATGTAGCAACACTTTTATTTAAAAAAAGGCTTCAGAGGTGATCCTGGGCAATTACAGACTGGTAAGTCTAACTTCAGTACTAGTCAAATTGGTTGAAACTATAGCAAAGCACAGAATTATCAGACACTTGGATGAACACAATATCTTGGGGAAGAGTCAATGCAGCTTTTGTAAAGGGAACTCATGGCTCACCAATTCTTTGAGTATCAGAGGGGTAGCCGTGTTAGTCTGAGTCTGTAAAAAGCAACAGAGGGTCCTGTGGCACCTTTAAGACTAACAGAAGTATTGGGAGCATAAGCTTTCGTGGGTAAGAACCTCACTTCTTCAGATGCAAGTAATGGAAAT
>NW_020670558.1:0-1122 GCF_002925995.2 Terrapene triunguis | reverse complement strand
GGACAGGGAGCAGAGGGGTTTAGATGGGTCAGGAGTTCTGGGGGGGGCTGTCAGGGGGTGGGGAGTGGTTGGATGGGGCGTGGGAGTCCCGGGGGTCTGTCTGGGGGTGGGGGTGGGGGTGTGGATAAGGGTTGGGGCAGTCAGGGGGCAGGTAGGGGGTAGGGTCCTAGGGGGCCAGTTAGGATGGGGGGAGGGTCTCAGGGGGGGGGCAGTCAGGGAACAAGGAGCAGGGAGGCTTAGGTAGGGGGTGGAGTCCTGGGGGGCAGTTAGGGGCAGGGGTCCCAGGAGGGGGCAGTCAGGGGACAAGGAGCAGGGGGAGGGTTGGGGGTCCTGAGGGGGGCGGGAAGTGGGAGGGGCAGGGGCGGGGCTAGGGCAGGACTGGGGCGGGGCTCCTCCCGTCCTCTTTTTTGCTTGCTGAAATATGGTAACCCTAAGGGGGAAGGAAGGGGAGAAGATGGAGTGGTGGGGAAGGGGCATGGGATGGGGAAGAGAAGGGGATGAGGGAAGCGAGGGCAAGGGGGAAAGAAGGGGGTGGGATGGGGAGGAGATGGAACAGTGGGGGAGGGGCATGGGATGGGGAAGAGAAGGGGATGAGGGAAGCGGGGACAGGGGGGGAAGCTGGAGCCCAGCATGCGGATCCCCTTGGCAGAAGCTGGGGCTCCCCTGTTAAGCAGGCCCATCGAACCCTCACCCTGACAAGCCCCACTTCCCCTTCATCTGTACCACC
Source organism: Terrapene triunguis (assembly GCF_002925995.2). Classification (NCBI taxonomy): domain Eukaryota; kingdom Metazoa; phylum Chordata; order Testudines; family Emydidae; genus Terrapene; species Terrapene triunguis. The sequence continues at coordinate 395 of NW_020670558.1, read as the reverse complement.
CCGATGAGCCCCCCCAGACACCCTCCCCACTGAGCCACAACCACCTACACCTAGACCCCCACCCAAATGAACCCCACCTCCCCTTCACCCAAACACCCTCTGTCCCCGCGTCTCCCCCTCCGCTGAGCTCCAACCACTTTCCCTTGGTTCCAATGGCATAGCCAGCTTTTAAGAGGAGGGGGAGCAAACCTAAAAAAGGCGCCCCCCCCCTGGCGCCCCCCCCCGCCACGCCCCCCCCCGCCCCCCCCCCTTGGCTGGCTCCTCCGGCCGCACCGCTGACCGCCCCTCCCCCCCGGCCGCCATGCTGCGCCCCCCTGCTCCTCCGGCCACGCCCCCCCATGGCTGCCGGCGGCCAGCCTGCGCCCCCCCTCGCTCCTCTGGCTGTGCTGTGGATG
>NW_020670557.1:0-1475 GCF_002925995.2 Terrapene triunguis | reverse complement strand
CCGGGGCCCGGGAGCGGCGGGGAGGAGCGGGGCGGCAGCGGCCCCTGCCGGCGGGGATCGCGGCGCCGGGCCGGAGCTGTCCAGCGGGGCCGCGGCTGAACCCCGGAGCCCCGGGTGCTGCGGCTGGGGGCGGCCCGGGCCCCGCCGTGGGATGGAGCCGGGTCATTGCCCTGCCCGGGGGCTCGGGCCCCGGCCGCGGGGGGAGACGCTCCCGGGCTGGCGGGGCCGCGGCTCTGGCCTCTGCTCCCTGCTGGTGACGGGGTGAAGGGAGGCCCCTGGGAGCCGGGGGTGGGCAGGGGCCTGCCGGGCCGGACACCGATCAAACAGCTGGAGAGGGGCCCCGGGGGAAATCCAGGCGCCGGGGCAGGAGCTCGGGCTAAGGACAGGGCACCGGTGGCGGAGGGGAAACCCCACGGCCGGGATGAGCCAGCTGCTGCGGTAGCAAACACTGGCTGGGGGCACAGGGGCTTTTTCAATTTCCCCTCTCCCAGGACGGTGCATCTTAGCATCCGCTTCCCACGCTGCCTAACGGGGGATCTGCTCATTCACTGTGTCGAAGAGACTCTCCTGCTGGCTGTAGCTCCAGCCCCGAGCGCCGGGAAAGCGTGAACTGGACCCAAACCATCAGGAGATTGTCATAGAATCATAGAATATCGGGGTTGGAAGGGACCTCAGGAGGTATCTAGTCCAATCCCCTGCTCAAAGCAGGACCAATTCCCAACTAAATCATCCCAGCCAGGGCTTTGTCAAGCCTGACCTTAAAAACCTCTAAGGAAGGAGATTCCACCACCTCCCTAGGTAACCCATTCCAGTGCTTCACCACCCTCCTAGTGAAATAGTGTTTCCTAATATCCAACCTAGACCTCCCCCACTGCAACTTGAGACCATTGCTCCTTGTTCTGTCATCTGCCACCACTGAGAACAGCCGAGCTCCATCCTCTTTGGAACCCCCTTCAGGTAGTTGAAAGCAGCTATCAAATCCCCCCTCACTCTTCTCTTCTGCAGACTAAACAATCCCAGTTCCCTCAGCCTCTCCTCATAAGTCATCTGCTCCAGACCCCTAATCATTTTTGTTGCCCTCCGCTGGACTCTTTCCAATGTTTCCACATCCTTCTTGTAGTGTGGGGCCCAAAACACAATAATAAATTGGGGCTCTGTTGAATTTGCCTTCTGAGTTTTGCACTTTTAGCCCCCAGTCTTGTGGGCGAGATCACAGCCTGTCCTAAACCACTGTGTGGGGTAGCTATGCACCGCTAAGCAGCTGTCAGCCCACCCCATGGTCAGAGTGGGCCATTCCGGCTTCACAGCTATGGAGCTATGAAAACAGAACAAAAGAGCCCCCCAAATAATATACTACTGAGGCTAGACTTGCTCCTCCTCCTCCTCCGAGGGGCAGGCAGACTCCCCTGATCATCTGTAGTGTCCGGCCCTCCCTGCCCCGCAGCCTCACGGAAAACAAGGCGAGCGAACCAGCC
>NW_020670556.1:0-3481 GCF_002925995.2 Terrapene triunguis | reverse complement strand
AAGGATGAGAAACACAAACTTTGGACAGTGTGGAGCCACCAGGAATGTGCCACTTTGGACAGGAATGTGTGCCATCTGCTGATTGAGTCAGCAACAGCAGGATGAAACAGCTCCCATAGACTAACATAGGAATTAATTCCTATAAAAATGGACTCTAAAGACTGATGACTTTGAGTCTCTCTGGTTCTGCTGCCAACCTCTAGGAGCATCAGGTGCATCTGACACAGACTCGGCTCCATCCTCATGACTAAGATACCTGGCCAGTAACTTGGCATGAGCAACTTCTAGGCTGGTAACTATAACACCTATACAGAACTTGAATGAATGGTTGTGTGAATGAATCTCTCTCTCTCTCTCTCTCTCTATATATATATATATATGTGTGTGTATAAGGAATAAGTAGTGATAGGAATAAGTAGTCAAACAACGTTGTTTACTTTTATCTTTTGCTTTATCATTATATTTACAATAAATGTGGCATCTTTGCCTTATCCCTCTTAATAAGATCCTGCTGGTTTTTATTCTATTGGTATAACAACCAGGCACTGGGAAAGCAAAGATGCGTCATCTGGGTTTGATGGAAAAGAGGCATAGAACTGTGTGTACCACTCCCAGTCTTTATTCAGGCCTAATTTGATGGTGTCCAGTTTGCAAATTAATTCCAGTTCTGCAGTTTCACGTTGGAGTCTGTTTTTGAAGATTTTTGTTGAAGACTTGCCACTTTTAGGTCTGTTATTGAGTGACCAGGGAGATTGAAGTGCTCTCCTACTGGTTTTTGAATGTTATAATTCCTGATGTCAGATTTGTGTCCATTTATTCTTTTGCGTAGAGACTGTACGGTTTGTCCAATGTACATGGCAGAGGGGCATTGCTGGCACATGATGGCATATTTCACATTGGTAGATGTGCAGGTGAACGAGCCCCTGATAGTGTGGCTGTTGGGACCATCATAGGACCTAACCACATCAGCCGCAGCATCAGGGGCTCGTTCACCTGCACATCTACCAATGTGATATATGCCATCATGTGCCAGCAATGCCCCTCTGCCATGTACATTGGACAAACCGGACTAGTTTTCTCCCTTGAACCATTGTTCTTTCCCGACAAAAACCCCTACCCATGCTCAAGTAAGTGTTCTGAAGCCTGGATCCAACATCTGCATCAGTTCCATTGGGACTTCATCTTCTCCTGACTGATCATGCTGATACAGATGTTGGATCCAGGCAACAGAACACTTACTTGAGCATGGGCAGGGGGTTTTGTCGGAAAAGAACAATGGTTCAAGGGAGAAAACTAGATTTGTTTATGGGTAAACTGATGGCTCAAGGGAGTATACCAAGGTTGTTTTGTTCAGGCTACACAATAGGAACTGATCATTGCTGGCTATGGGCAGTGTTCCTTCGCGGGAGCTCACAATGCAATTAGGCAGCTTCAGTAATTTGGATACCAATAAAGGATTTATTACCAGCAGGGCCAGCTCTAGGTTTTTTGCTGCCCCAAGCAAAAAAATTTTTGGCTGCCCCCAACCCCAGCCCTGGGCTCTCCCCCCTGACCCACACCACCTGCTGCTCCAGCTCTGGGCTACCCCCTTCCCCCCCACCAGTGCCCCTCCACCCACACACCTACTGCCGCCCCAGCCCTGGGCTCTCCCCCCCCACCCCCCCCCCCTGCCACCCCAGCTCTGGGCCTCCCCCCACCCTGCACCCTCCTTCCGCCCCAGTCCTGGGTCACTGGTAACTCGTTCCCAGGGCGTGTTATTCAGCAGGAATTTTGGATGTGCACAGAACACAGACAGGATTGGATCCCATATGGTTACAGAACTGCAGTAAAGTGGAACAGTTTTCAGCTTGTGTGATTGGAGGATATCTGGATGCATATTATAAGACTGTCCTACATAAATGAGGAAAAGTTGAGGTGCCTTTATTATTCTTTTGTTCCACTCTTCGTTTCTATGGGGAATTTGCCAATGCAATATCACTGTCTTCCTTTTAAACAAATAAAACTAAAAAAAAAAAATGGCAATGGCTGTTGAAAATAGCAATTCCAGTCCTAATAACCACTGGGAAGCATTTCTTACTCAATTTTATCCTACTTTTTCTACAGCAAGTTACAGTGGATCAGTATATGTGATTTGGGAGAAATGACGTAACAGCTGCCCAAATTGAGCTTGAGCACTCCTGAATTTTGAGGTGTTCAAATCTGGAAGGCAGGTGCTAGATTCCCTTTCTGAATATTAGCTAAATCTGGAAAGGAAAAGTCAATTTCTGCTTGCATGGCTCAGGAGCAGAACTCCTCCTATGTGCCTGGTACTGTATCTAAAGCTGCCCAGGTCCTCTAGTAGAGCCTCCCCTCCCTTACTCTTCATTTTAAATTCTAGTGGGCTCCACGTACCTCCCTTGCTAGGCTTCAGATAGAAAGAGGCACTGTCCATTCATTCCACCCAATTCCTTCTTTGGGGGCCGCAAGGTGAGGTCACACCAGTATCCCTAATCCAGGCTGGGGTTGTCTTCTGAAGGGGATATCTGGGCCAAAGCCTACTCCTTGGGCATACTTGTTCCCCATTCCCAGGGCCACCCTGTTCTAGCAGTGAGCTCTCCATTCACAGCAAGTGCATGGGGTCTCAGCTTCCCCACTCCCTCCCCCTCCCTTTCCTGTTGATAGCGGTCAAGGGAATGCTGGGAAATGTAGTTCTTTCCCTGCTACAGGGCTGACTCTATAGGCAGGGAGCTAAACAAGGAGCTCCCAGGGCCCTCTGTTGGTTCTCAGCTCCCATGCTGGATCCCTGCCTGCTGCCGCCCCTGCAAATGTGCTGCCCCAAGCACCTGCTTGCTTTGCTAGTGCCTAGAGCTGCCCCTGATTACAGAATTGGTCTGATACTACTAAGAAGGGTGTGTGCAGACATGGGTTCATTAACATCTGGAACAGAGATCCCTCATCATGCAGTGCTTTCCTGCTTTTCTGGTCCCATAGTTCAGTGTAGGGTTGCCATTCGTCCGGATTCTGCCGGACATGTCCGGCTTTTTTGAGTTAAAAATAGCATCCGGGGGTAATTTGTAAATGTCCGGATTTCCCCCCCATGCAGAGCGCACGCGGCTGACAGGGCAGCCGGCCGGATCGTGCCACTCGCACGGGGCTCTGACAGCCACAGCCCCTCCTCCACTTCCCCCTCCTCTCCCCTGCAACTTGAGACCACTCCCCTCCTCTCTCTCCCTCCCTCCCCCTCCCTGCATTCGCAGATCGCTGGCCGGCTGTTTGCATTGGGCCTCCGGCAGTCTGGAGCTCCTCCCCCTGCTCCCCCCTCCCCTGCTGCCGAGCCCGCTGCTCTGCAGCACTCTGTTCTGAGCGGCACGGTAAGGGGGCCAGGGGGTCGGAGAAGGGGCAGGGAGGTTCTGGAGGGGGCAGTCAAGAGACAGGGAGCAGGGTTGGATGGGTCAGGAGTTCGGGGGGGGCTGTCTGGGGGTTGGGGGTGTAAGGTTTTGGG
>NW_020670555.1:0-2667 GCF_002925995.2 Terrapene triunguis | reverse complement strand
AAAACCAGACTGTTAACCAGAAACATTCTGTGCTTTGAAGAAAATGTTACTAGGAAGGGTCACACCAGAATAGCCAATGCCCTGGCGGTCACAGCCTTTACCTGGGATGGGGCAGATCCAGGCAAGCGCCCTAACCACCAGACTATAGAGTCAGTCCCTCTCGCTAGATCCCCAGTTGAAGCTGTTCCAAAAAATAAAAGTAAAATCTCCCAAAGACCTCATTTCCATTCTGCAGCCGAACAAAAACAAATGTCGAAACCTTCACATTTTTCACAAACCGGAATGGTTGTTTTGCCACAAACCAGAATGGTTGTTTTTCCACAAACCAGAATGGTTGTTTTTCCAGCCAGCCCAAATCCTGAAAACTCACCGCCGGGGGGAGAGCCGAGCCCCAGCCGGGGCTCGCGGCCCTGCGCCCGGCGCTCTGGCCGCCGGGGGGAGAGCCAAGCCCCCGCCGGGGCTCGCCACCCTGCGCCCGGCGCTCTGGCCGCCGGGGGGAGAGCCGAGCCCCCCGCCGGGGCTCCGGCCGCCCACCCCCCCGGCTTCGGCCGGCCGCCCCCCCTACCCCTCCGCAGGGGGGGAAGGGGCGGCCGGAGGCTTTTTTTGCCTGGGGCGGCAAAAAAGACAGAGCCGGCCCTGCTGCTCAGAGCCAATCAATGGACGTGTTACATGTTTTGAGGACTGAATAATGATTTTCGGATGCCCAGCTTAGACTCCTTACAGGGGTCGGTTTTGTCTTGTTTGTCCCCATATGCTGCAGGGGATTGGACTAGCTGACTTACCGAGTTCCCTTCCAGTCCTACAGTTCTATGATTCTATACATCAGGCCCCTTTAAGGTACCTTGAATCAAATGAGGCCCTGAAAATCACAAGGCACTTGTGAAAATTTAGGCAAACACAATGTCAAGCAGTGGCTTGTAATGGAAACAGACACTGGATGAAAGGGCTGCATTGCAGAGATGCCGCTAATGCGAATGAAGCAGTGAAAAAAACCCTCAACCCTGGTTACCAGCAAGAATATTGAAGTCCCATCCGAGCATGCAGGGTGTAGGAGTAGGTGGGGGAGAAATTTGCTTTCCCTCTAGTGTTAGGAGGAGGGACTGCTGGGGTGACATTAAGGGTATTTTTGTAGGCAGTAGTGTGGCTCCGTTTGGTTTTGGGTGGTGGGGAAGGATGCAAAGGGAGCTCCTACTAACAGGAACTGAGAATTTTTCTCCTGGGATAAATTCAGGCTCTCTCAGGCTGGGAGTCGAGCTGGAAGGAGGGGGCAGAGAAAGGGAGTAATCGACCCAGAAGCTTACCAGAAATGGCGACAATTCATCCTGCATCAAAACATGCCAAAATCTCCCAAAGTGTCCACACAGGGATCTGGACTGGGCTCGCTTCTCTCACATCCATGAAGGCATCTCAATGAGGCCTAATCACCAGCCCCATCTCAACCATACACTGCCCAAGCAGGACAGTCCAACTGAGACAGAGATATTTATATACGCAGCACTGCCAACCCCAAGCATTCAAAACTCATGAGATTGTTTTAAAACACAATGAATTTGTGGTGTGTATTTTTTAAAATTTGCCTTCTAGGTGTTGACCCTTTGTGGGGCACCTGAGGCATGTTTTCAAACTTTTATTCCCAACCAGAAGGGCAAAAAAGGTGTGGTTTGTTTTTTTTTTTAAAGAAAGCTGAGATTCTCATGGAATCTCACAAGACTCCAGGACTTCAAACACCCAATCCTGTGAGAGGAACAATAAAATCATGGGAGCTGGCAATGCTGTTACATTAGATGTCTTTCTATTTAGATTGTCACCTCTTATGGCAGGGAGCATCTTTTTGTTCTATGTTCGTACAGCACCTAGCACAATGGGGCCCTGGTCTGTGACTGGGGCTCCTAGATTCTACCATGTCCAAAATATAAACCACAAACAACAAAAGACTGTCAAGCTCAGTCAGACGTGAGGGGCTCAGTAGAATCACAGGGTGCAATTCTATGGCTTGCGCTATGCAGGTCAGATTAAACTGGACTATCATTTTAATCCATCCTAGCCTTAAAATCTATGAATATTTCCTTCCCAACCCACTGCCCCTTCCCTTCAAGCCAATCTGTAGCTCTGTTTCTGCGGCCTGGTTCACAGTGCTGGGGAGGATCGGACAGAGGACTCCTGGCAGTGACAAACCTGCTTAGATCACCATCGTAGCAAGCACGTTTTACTCCTGATGGAATTCTGCGCCATCGTGCATGCACAGAATTTATGTCCCCCGCAGATTTATTTGCTTCCCCGCAGAAAAATGATTTTCTGATGGGGAAGCAAAGGGAAGCCAGGTCAGACCCACGCCCAGCTGCTGGAAGCTCTGCAAACTCCCCCCAATCCCACCCTCTTCCTGCACCAATCGCTCCTCAGCTGCAGGGGAAGGGATCCCTGTACAGGGAGCTGATCCCCCATCCGTCCAACCCCCATGCATCCAGAGCCCCTCATATCCAGACCCTCCCACCGAGCCTCACCCCCCTGCACGCAGAACTCCCCCCCACACCCACGATGAGCCCCATTCCCCCTGCATCTGGACCACCCCAGCAAGCCACCTGGATCCCCACCCCATCAAGCCTCACTACCGCAGCATCTGGACCCCCCATTGAGCCCCCCACATTCCCCTGCCAAGCTCTATCCCTC
>NW_020670554.1:0-8589 GCF_002925995.2 Terrapene triunguis | reverse complement strand
CAGCTAATTTCCTTTGTTTTCTTTCTCAGCTCTTCCCTGGAGGGGGGGTGAAAGGGCTTGAGGGTACCCCCCAGGGAGGAATTCCCAAGTGTGCCTTCTTGGGTTCAAAAAGAGATTTTTTTTTTTTTGCATTTGGGTGGGGGCAGCGTTTACCAAGCCAAGGTCAGAGAAAAGCTGTAACCTTGGGAGTTTAATACAAGCCTGGAGTGGCCAGTATTAATTTTTAAAATCCTTGTGGGCCCCCATCTTCTGCACTCCAAGTGCCACAGTGGGGATTCAGCCTTGAGAGGCCCCTAGGCAAGGGGTGTTCAAGGGCAGGGGAGGGGACGCACACACACGTTCAGCACGCTGCCACGCACAGTCAGGTGCACTGCATGCTGCCACGCACAGTCAGGCACACAGGGGGACGCACACACACACTGTAGCTAGACAGAGCCAAAATCACCAAATTCAAGCTTTCATTCTGATTGGCTAGGACCAGCGGCGGGCCAGGGGCAGGAGCCAATCAAAAACCAAGAAGCTACAAGCTACTATAAAAGCCCTGAAAGCCAAAAAGCTAGCCAACATGCAATGCACGAGCCAACTCAGCGTAAAACAAGCCCAATTTCTGCTTAGTTTTTGTGGATTTGGCCCCCTCCACCCAAATTCCCTCCCAGACCCTTCATCCCCTCCCAACCCCCATCCCAGCCCTGAGCCCCTTCCCACATGCAAACTCCCACCCAGAGCCTGCACCTCGAACCTCCTGCTGCACCCCAACCCCCTGTCCCATCCCTGGCCCCCACCTAGAGCCCACCCCCCCAGCTGGAGCTGCACCCCCTCCCACACCCTAATCTCCTGCCCCAGCCTTGAGCCCACTCCCACATTCCAAACCCCCAGGGGCCCCACAAAATCTAATAACCTCAGGCCCTCAGGAGAGTTAATCCAGCCTGATTATGTCCATAATAAAACTGATATGAAATAAAGGTATTGTGCCTTTCAAGGTAAGCAGAGGCCTCAGTAGGCTTTCAGCCATGAGGCTATGGAAACAAGGTCTGAGGAGGAAAGCTGGAGATCCTCTCCTGGAGCAAAGCTGAAAGCCTGCACCCAGTTCCATGTGTACTGCATTCTCTATAGTTAAAAGACCACACCCTCCTCCTCTCTTGTGGAGCTTGTGGTGGGGTTGTTAGTCCATCAATACAATTCATCCCCCCTTGTTCTTTCTCCCTGTGAATGCAGTCCTTGATAAGCTGTACATTGTTGTAGAGCAGTGCTTCACTCCCTGCTGATGTATTGCCTAACACAGTGTTTCCCAAACTGGGGTTCGTGAAATGTTACAGGGGGTTCTCAGGAAAAAATTCCCTAATGGCGGACAGAGCTGTCCCTAGGGACCCCAGACAGCAGTGGGCCAGCAGCCCGGAGCCCCGGACTTCCAAGAGCTAAGCAGATCAAAGCAAGCATATCTATCACACTGAGGAGATTTAAATTTCAAGACTCCTTATAAGAAATGGAAAAGGAGGTGGATATTTTTTACTGTTTTAAAAATTAAATAGGCAGCTAGTGGTGTGTTTAAAATTATTATGAAGAACAAGTTTAAGCTTTGTTGTAACTTGCGTGGTTTGCCTGGACTGCTCAACACCTGAATGACTCTGTAGGAGGAACTCTCTGAGTTGACTTCTTAAATACCTTCATGCTGTTTCACATCTGATACACCTCTACCCCGATATAACACAAATTTGGATATAACGTGGTAAAGCAGTGCTCTGGGGATGGGGGGGCGGGGCTGCGCACTCCGGTGGATCAAAGCAAGTTCAATATAACACGGTTTCACCTATAATGCGGTAAGATTTTTGTGGCTCCCAAGGACAGCGTTATATTGAGGTAGAGGTGTACTCCTTGATGAAACATAGGAGCCTTGTCTTAGAACTGGCTTATTCAAAGTTATACAAGCTACGAAAGTGAGCTCTTGGAAGTGTGTTGCTGTTTTCATAATGTAATAAAAATACTGTAATGATCAATAATAATTAATAATAAATAGTGTGTAATAAGCATGTCATAAAAACAAATTTTATATTTCCCAGATCACTGCTTTTATATTTCATACTCAGGTAAAGGAGAAAATCCCTGGAAACATTCATTTTTAGGAGGGGGTTTGCGAGACTTGACATCTTAGTGAAAGGGGTTCACAGGTTGTTAAAGTTTGGGAACCACTGGCCTAACAGTTATCTAGCCTGCACGAGGTGGTTGTTTTGGGTTTTTTATTTTTATTGATAGAAGGAATGTTGTTGGGGATTTGTATACAGAGACTCCGCTGGTAATGGAGATTCCAGGAAAGCAAGGTTTTCCACTTTTCTTGCACCACCAAGGTCAAGAGCTCTCCTTCTGCAGTTGTAGAAACTTGTTTTATTTTGAAAGGTCAATCCAGGATTAATGATGGTGAATTCCCTTAACACAGAGGTATAAATTCAGGACAGACATTCCCAGGGTAGCAGACTAGGCGGGCCTTTGGTCTGTCCTAGTATGGCAATTCCTGTATCCCAAAAGCTGCCTGTCCAGGGCTTTTCACTTCCTTTGATAGCAAAATATGAAATTAGAGGGCTCCACAATTAGTGGAGCAGTTTGACATCTTGCCACTACTTCCTCCTATTCTATATTACTCTTCCAAGCAGACATGTAGAACGGTCTGTTTAAAGACGCGCATCAAAGTTAGTTTATCCTTCAGACTTAATTGAGTCTCTCTCCAGAGCACATTCCTTTCTTCCTTTGCTGGCCTAAATTTTATAAATACTCATTTTTTACTTATACTGTCATAGTCTGGAATTTGCCTTCGAGTTAATGTTGTTAGTTAATGTCTGTACAGTGATTTGAAAAATATGAAGTGCTGCTGAAGTGTTGAGTTCTGTTATTAAGTTCTTTTCTCTCCAATACTATTTCCAAATTATTGTTTTGTATCTCAATGACTGATCACTGTTTCCACTCACCTCAAATTATTCTAGTCCATTTCAGTGCTGTATCATTAGAAGTGCATTGTGTAATTGCTGATAAATTAGCATTTAACTTTCATTGGTTGATGTTGGCCATGTGTCTATTTATAAAAGCCAAGATGTATCCAATGCATTTCTTTCATAGGTATAACATCAAGACAATTACAACTCCTGCTGATGGATGACATGTTCAGAGACCGCTTCATTTTACACTGCATGATACTGTCCTTTGCCCTGTACAGTTTGTGTGGGTTGCCATCTCTTCTTTAAGTACTTAACTAGAGGGCATAAGTATAGAATATAGATGGCTTACTACAGGAGACTGAAAGTACTCCATGTTAAGAAAAGGGGGATTAAATAAGGAGAGGAAATCAGCTGAGAGAGAGAGAGAAGAGAGGTTATATTTCAAGACTTAAAAAGAATTGTTTTTCATAGCATAAGTGGGCATGCTTTCACCAATATCCTGCTGAGAAATTTCTGTCTCTAGAGCCTTTGTTTACAGACCATCAACATTTGGGATATCTATTGCCCTCTTCACTGTCATATATGAGTGACTCCCAAAATTCTAATGCGTACACATTCAGATATATTTCTTCCTCTTCTTGGCTACTATCAGTAGGGACTGGACTTTGTTAATGGTGTGGGGTTTTTTTTATGTCAGTTTGTTCACTTTGGGTGGTGGTGTTGAGGAACAGCTGGGTCAAAGAAGTAGAGTTTGCACATTGCTGGTAAGGCGCTGAGGTTTGTGCTCACCAGGATATTGCAGGTTCCTGAGTTGGTTGCTCAGAAGGCTCTGCTTGGTTTCCTGTTCCCACACGGAAAACACCAACCAACCAACATTTTTTTCCCTTGCCATCATTCTTGGAAATGCTGAACTGTTTTGGCTGAAACATTAAAAATACATTAATAAATAAATCAACCTGAGGCAGAGAACTGGCATGGAAAATTTCAGCCCAAACAGTTAACGTTTGGCAAAATTATGAGCAACAGAAAGAAGGAACATTGGGGCAACCTTATTAATAGGCAGTGCTATCAGTCTTGCCTATGATGTGAAAGAAATAGATTACACTCTGGATACTTAGACATACTCCAGAATACATTTTAATAGCAAGATCCTAGATAAACACACATCATTGTGCAGGAACCTTTCTTGTTTACTTGTGTTGAGCACAGAGGGAAAGAAGAATGTTGTTTTGTTGTAGTTTCGTATCTGAGGGACAATTTAATTTCCAATAAGATACCAAAACCTGATTCTGATGTAGATGAGGTCAGATTTACACCAGTGAAACTCTACTGACTTCAGTGGAGTTACTCCTGATTTACACTGTTGTGAGATACACTAGGTCCTTTGATTTATAGCGTCATGTAGTTATCAAAGTAAGAAAATTTGATATCAGGGGGTTTGCAACAGGTCTGAAACTAGCTTTGTGTCTTTCTCTCACAAGAGGGCAGAGTTTATTGTAAAAGTGCATTTACAGCAGTGCTGCTATTACAAGTGTGCTGTTCTGGAAATCTCCTTAGTCAGCACAAGTGCGAGTGGATGGAGAAGAAGCAGCGGCTGTCCAGCTTTTCTCTTTCACCTTCATTACAGATGCCAGTGGTGATACTCCATATTAAACCAGAAGACCCAGTGGGGCAGGGAATGGCACTGGTTGTTTCCTTCATCCTTTTTAATTTCCAAAATTGATAAATATGTTAGAGCAGATGTACAAAGGAATTAATCCTACACTCTGCAGTTGGAGTGGCTTAGCTAACAGAGCTCCCTACAACAACAACAACCATTATGGGCTTAATTCAGCCAGAAAACAAATCCAAACTCAACTGCTCTGTGCTTTGCACCAGTGGAACCAGACTTTGGGGAGTTTCTCTTTCTCCATGATCACTGTGTGCTCAAAAATTTGGGGCAGATCCTGATTCAAGGCACTTCCACAGTGAGGAGCTCTCAGCAACTCCCTGCTGGGCACCCCAGCAGTGGGCATGTCCGTGAATCCTGAGGGCTCCTCCCATAGGTTGACCTTGTAACTTCTATAAGATGTCCCCACCTATTCCCTTCCTCCTCACTCTTTTCATCTACTCCCATGAACTGTCTCCTCCCACTACCCTCCTCCTTCGTCTTCTCCCAGCCATCACAAGTCTGCATCCAACCTTTGCCTCTTTCTTTGTATCCCCCTCTTTGCTTATGACATCATTCCAAATCCTGGGCCTCTTGTCTCTTCCTCTGACCCCTTTGGGTGTCCCTCTAGCTTTGTCCCCATTCAGTGACAGTGAACGGCACCAAACTAACAGTGAAAGAAAACAATTATTTTCTTTTGTAAACAATGCTTCATTAACCTGTGGAATTTACTGCCACATGATGATATTGAGGTCACAAGCTCAGCAAAGGACTGGAAGATTTTAAACGCAGAGTTTGGGGTAGACTGGAGAGGTGGAGCACATGTTTACAACCTTCAACTCCAACCCATGCTCTTTGCTTAGTTCTCAGGTTCCCCTTTATGTCTTCCTGCCAATCTCTATCTCTGACTCTCCCTCCACCTGTGCTATTTCCCCACTGGATGTCTCTGGAAGAGGGCCTGCTCTGATATACACCATTGGTGCGAGATTCCCTTCTGCTCTGGAATTCTCCACTGGCCAGTTAGGGCCAAAATCTCTGTGGCTCTCAACAATTATCTTTCTGGCCAAGTCCACCCTTAATCAATCTCCTGAGTCCTTTGTGAGGGTCTGAACACATTGCTTTGCATTACTGCCATACCTTGCTGGCCTACAAGTTGGATCTCCTGTGTGTCCATTTGTGATGGGGCGTCTGCCCCATACTAGCCCATAAAGGGTTAATAGAACCCTAGGGACCCTGTGCAACAGGCAGCCAATTAGAGAGGATCCTAGGGAGGCTGTGCAGGAGACAACCAATTGGAGAGGGCTATGAGGAGCAGCCCGTCAGGGCCGGGCAGGCCCATATAAGAAGGGCTGCAGAACAGAGCAGGGTCAGTCACTCCCTGAAGCTTGAGGAGGGAGGAGGACTGGCTGTCATGCAGGCAGAGGGCAGCAAGCACCCTGGGCAGAGCAGTGCTGCAGGCAGAGACCCAGAGAGCTAAAGGCAGATCCTGGCAGGCTGCAGGCCCTGACATAAGGGCAAAGAGGGTGCAGGAGCCACGTGGGAAGACAGTGTACTGCAGTTTGCCACTGAAGGGAGTAGCCAGAAAGTAGACTGCAGATCCCCCCAGAATGAGAGGAGAGCAGTGTCACTGAAGAGGATGCCGCAGTCCTGGGAGCGATGTGTGTCCAAGAACAGAGGTGATAGCGGGTGAGACACCACCAGAAGAGGGCGCAGTACTAATTCCCTGGACAGCCAGCAGGAGGCACCGCAGTGATGAGTCGCGCACCAACACACCATCCCTAAAAACATATCCCCTGTTCCTTCTGTCCTTTTTTCCATTGCATTGTGGTACTGGTGGACGTCATGTCCCACACTTACTGGAGAATATCTTTAGCAGAATTCTAGTGCCAGGTACGATCCATTCATGTTTAGAGACTAGAGCTGTTTGAAAAATGGGACCTAATTGTTTACAAAATTTTGACCCTGTTTTTTTCCTTGAAATTTTGATATTTCAAGAAAAAATGTCATCAAAATTGCTAATATTGACACTCTCAATTATCTCCTTTAATGACCTTTTGACCCTGGAAGCTTGGGGCACACATGTTTGCATGAAGTTCTCTTTCTATCTTCCAGCCATGAAGACTGTTTCCAACAACTATTTCACAGGACTGGAGGTAGTGTGGAAAATACACTGTAAACACCGTGAAACAGACAGAAAAACAAATCAGACTTCTTTTTTTTTAAAACTGAATGACTAACCAAATCATCCTGATGATGTATGAAGGCACTAATGAGTCGGACCCTAAATGCGTCTGAAGGTAACACAGAAAATATGTTTGTTTAAAATCCTCTCCAGGGCTGGAAAGTCAAGTCTTCACCACTGACTGGTTTCCTTTCCCTCTTCAGTAGGCTACTGGATACAATTTTTGAAGAAATAATGCCAATAGGGAAGGAGTAGGAGGAGAAAAAAAATCAAATCTCCAGCAAACCCAGTGAAAAACCACATTTTCAGAGATTTGTGAGAACACAAAATAATGTTTTCCTCTGTCCCCGGAAAAATCACGGAGCATGTCCTCAAGGAATCCATTTTGAAGCACTTGGCGGAGAGGAAGTTGATCAGGTACAGTCAACATTGATTCACCAAGGGCAAGTCATGCCTGACCAACCTGATTGCCTTCTATGATAAGATAACTGGCTCTGTGGATATGGGGAAAGTGGTGGACATGATATACCTTGACTTTAGCAAAGCTTTCGATATGGTTTCCCACAGTATTCTTGCCAGCAAGTTAAAATAGTATGGATTGGATAAATAGACTATAAGGTGGATAGAAAGCTGACTAGATCGTCGGTCCCAACGGATAGTGATCAACGGCTCAATGTCTAGTTGGCAGCCGGTCCCAAGCGGAGTGTCCCAGGGGTCGGTCCTGGGGCCGGTTTTGCTCAACATCTTCATTAATGATCCAGATGATGGGATGGATTGTACCCTCAGCAAGTTCATGGATGACACTAAGCTGGGGGGAGAGGTAGATACGCTAGGCTGTTCTCAGTGGTGGCAGATAACAGAACAAGGAGCAATGGTCTCAAGTTGCAGTGGGGGAGGTCTAGGCTGGATATTAGGAAAAACTATTTCACTAGGAGGGTGGTGAAGCACCGGAATGGGTTACCTATGGAGGTGGTGGAATCTCCATCCTTAGAGGTATTTAAGGCCTGGCTTGACAAAGCCCTGGCTGGGATGATTTAGTTGGGGTTGGTCCTGCTTTGAGCAGGGGGTTGGACTAGTTGACCTGCTGAGGTCTCTTCCAACCCTAATCTTCTATGATTTATGGTTGAGGTAGGTTTTGCAGTAAATAAATTGACTGCAGTCTCTGAGCCTAATTTAAAGCCTGTTGGAGTCAATTGGAAAGGCTCTCGTTGAATCCAATGGGCTTTGGATCAGGCCTCAGCTGAGGAGAGGATAACATTTTAAGGAACACCTGGTCTAGTGGGTTCACCTTGCTTGAGATTGTTCTGCATTTGGAAATTATCTCAGTTAATTTGTGAGATTTCTCTGGTTTTCATTACACTTTACTAGCTCACTTTGCCTCATATTTTTAACCTGTTCTATGAACTATATATACCATAGTAGTCCTGTCTGATGGACTATTTGAATGTGATTAAAAGAATGCAAGCACCATACACAAATATTGCCAATGTCAGCTAAAATTTCAGAAGTTTGAGTCAAACTTGGGCTTAATTTTTCCTACCTTCCTTATTCTAGTTTTCACTCTATTTTCCTCACCACTGTAAGTAAAACTAATCTGCGATGCCTGCTTGGTAAAACAACCTTATCATTAAGCTGTAATTTTGGCTTCAGTTTGATTGATAACACACATAACAAGTTCTGAATTCTTTTACTAAAAGACCCACCTAGTTAAGTCGCTCAGCTAGTTTGTTACAGGTATTTCTTTTGCAATCGTCATGCAGACCAGACCTTCCAAGCGACCGAAGAAAGTTAAATGAAAAATTGCAGTTAGTGCATTGATAAGGCCAATAAAACAC
>NW_020670553.1:0-1094 GCF_002925995.2 Terrapene triunguis | reverse complement strand
GCCCCTGGAGTTCTTTTCCACACTCGCCATAATTCACCACCAGATGTCAGGGTAGAGCTCATCCTGACTCTGCTTACATGCTGAGCTGAGTTCACTTTGGGTTGTTGGGTTGCTGGTTTCAAGAACCAACGGGAAAGGACACGGCCCAATTTGCTGGGGTGGGTCTTCGCTCATGGTTTGGTCTATGAACTCTAGTTGTGGTGTTTTCCCAATTTAATGCTATGTCGTTTACCTCATGTTATTAAACATTTTCTGCTACACCGAGGCTCTGTGCTTGCGAGAGGGGAAGTATTGCCTCTTCGAGGTGCCCAGGGGTGTGTGTAAGATTTTCCCAGGTCACTGGGTGGGGGCTTGAGCTGGTTCTGTGTCACACTGTTGGGAAGGGACCCCTATGTACTGAACCCGGCCCTTGCTGCTATCAACTTGGCCTGGCAGAAGGGTTACACACACTGTGGGGTGGTGTTTGGGGAGCACAGGATGGGATGGCTGGGTGCCTGATGGAGTTTTGTTTTAGAGAGAAGGGATGGTCTGGGCTCGTCCGGGATCCGAGACCAACCGGCCGCCTCTCCGTGGGGTTCCGCCGCAGCCTTCACCACGAGCCGCTCCACTCCACCTGCTGTCCCGTGAGCCGCTCCTGCCGTCCCACGAACTGCTCTGCTCTGCTCTGCTCCGCTCCGCTCCGCTCCGCTCCGCTCACCGACCTGTGAGCCGCTCGGCTCCACTCCGCTCCGCTCCAACTGTCCCCGCAAGGCTCCGCTCTGCCAGCCGCTCCTCCAGCTGCTCTGGTCCGCTCACCGACCTGTGAGCCGCTCAGCTCCGCTCTGCTCCAACCGTCCCCGCGAGGCTCCACTCGGCTAGCTGCTCCTCCAGCCGTCCCCGCAAACTGCTCCGCCAACCGCTTAGCAATTCAGGCTCCCCCACTAGTTAACACAGCCTCGGTGATCTCAGCTCTTAGTAACTTTAGCTCTTTTGTGATTTCAGCTCATAGTGATTTCAGCTCATAATAGGGGAGCCGCAGTGCTGGTGCACTAGTGGCCCAAAGTGAACTCAGCTCAGCAGCCTGTAACTAGACTCCTAAGGGAATCAAAGTTAGC
>NW_020670552.1:0-5468 GCF_002925995.2 Terrapene triunguis | reverse complement strand
GCCCCCAGCCCTCTGCCCTGATCTCTGAACCCCCCACACACACCCCAGCCTTCTGCCCTGAACCCCCTCCCCCAGCCCTCTGCCCTGATCCCTGACCCCCCCCCAGGTCTGGGGTCCCGGCCGCAGGCCCTGATCAGCCCTCTGCCGGCCTAGGTGAACAGAACCCCAGGCTGGCAGCGAGCTGAGCAGGCTGGTGGCGTAAGATCAGCATTTTAATTTAATTTTAAATGACGCTTCTTAAACATTTTGAAAACCTTGTTTACTTTACATACAATAGTTTAGTTATATAATATAGACTTATAGAAAGAGACCTTCTAAAAACATTTAAATGTATTACTGGCACGCAAAACCTTAAATTAGAGTGAATAAATGAAGACTTGGCACACCACTTCTGAAAGCTTGCCGACCCCTGTACTACACACTGAAATGTAAATACAATATTTCTATTCCAGTTGATTTAATAATTGTATGGTGAAAATAAGAAATATTTCAGCAATTATGTGGCTGTCACACTTCTATATTTTTGTCTGATTTTGTAAGCAAGTAGTTTTTAAGTGAGGTGAAAATTGGGGTACGGAAAGCAAATCAGACTCCTGAAACAGGTACAGTAGTCTGGAAAGGTTGAGAAACACTGGCCTAAATCACAGCTGCCTAACGGTCAATTAAATAAATTTGACACTATTTTTGAAAGCAAAGGAGCCAGTCCTGAGAGAGAGAGTGGCACTCTGCACCTTGCAGGTTCAGACACAGATTTATCAAAGAGATTAAGTTAACACTTTTCCTTCTGGGTACACAGTGCAGTTATAGTTTTATTATACTTTTCCAGACACTTTGTGTAAAAACTGAGTGGCAACAAATTGCAGAAAATACAACTTTTAGACTCATAGACTCATAGACTCATAGACTTTAAGGTCAGAAGGGACCAATATGGTCATCTAGTCTGACCCCCCGCATGATGCAGGCCACAATAGCTGACCCCCCCACTTTCCCTTAACTCTGCTTTTGAAGTCTCCAGATCGTGATCTAAAGACTTCAAGTCGCAGAGAATCTTCCAGCTTGCGACCCCTGCCCTATGCTGCGGAGGAAGGCGAAAAACCTCCAGGGCCACTGCCAATCTACCCTGGAGGAAAATTCCTTCCCGACCCCAAATATGGCGATCAGCAGAACCCCGAGCATACAGGCAAGATTCTCTAGCCAGACCCTCATTTTACCAGCGATGGCCGTTATTGCCTAATTGATTAGAATCATGTAATCCCATCAAACCATTCCCTCCATAAACTTATCTAGCCTAATCTTGAAGCCAGAGAGGTCTTTCGCCCCCACCGTTTCCCTCGGAAGGCTGTTCCAAAATTTCACCCCTCTGACGGTTAGAAACCTTCGTCTAATTTCAAGCCTAAATTTCCCCACGGCCAGTTTATATCCATTCGTCCTCGTGTCCACATTAGCACTGAGCTGAAATAATTCCTCTCCTTCCCTGGTATTTATCCCTTTGATATATTTAAAGAGAGCAATCATATCCCCCCTCAGCCTTCTTTTGGTTAGGCTAAACAAACCAAGCTCCTCGAGTCTCCTTTCATAGGAAAGGTTTTCCATTCCTCGGATCATCCTAGTTGCCCTTCTCTGTACCCGTTCCAGTTTCAGTTCATCCCTTTTAAACATAGGAGACCAGAACTGCACACAGTACTCCAAGTGAGGTCTCACCAGCGCCTTGTATAACGGAAGCAGCACCTCCCTGTCCCTACTAGAAATACCTCGCCTTATGCATCCCAAGATCGCATTAGCTTTTTTCACAGCCACGTCGCATTGCCGACTCATAGTCATCCTGCGATCAACCAGGACTCCGAGGTCCTTCTCCTCCTCAGTCACTTCTAACCTATGCGTCCCTAGCTTATAACTGAAATTCTTATTAGTCATCCCTAAATGCATCACCTTACACTTTTCACTATTAAATCTCATCCTATTACTATTACTCCAATTTACAAGGTCATCCAAGTCTCCCTGCAGAATATCCCGATCCTTCTCCGAGTTGGCAATGCCTCCCAACTTTGTGTCATCCGCAAACTTTATCAGCCCACTCCTACATTCGGTTCCGAGGTCAGTAACGAATAGATTAAATAAAATCGGACCCAGAACTGAACCTTGAGGAACCCCACTGGTGACCTCCCTCCAATCTGACAGTTCACCTTTCAGTACTACCCGCTGCAGTCTCCCCTTTAACCAGTTCCTTATCCACCTCTGGATTTTCCTATCGATCCCCATCTTATCCAATTTAACCAATAATTCCTCATGCGGAACCGTATCAAACGCTTTACTAAAATCGAGGTATATTAGATCCACCGCATTTCCTTTATCTAGAAGGTCTGTTACTTTCTCAAAGAAGGAGATCAGGTTGGTTTGGCACGACCTGCCTTTCGTAAACCCATGTTGTAATTTGTCCCAATTGCCATTCACCTCAAGGTCCTTAACTACTTTCTCCTTCAAAATTTTTTCCAAGATCTTACATACTACAGAAGTTAAACTAACAGGCCTGTAGTTACCCGGGTCACTTTTTTTCCCCTTCTTGAAAATAGGAACCATATTAGCTATTCTCCAGTCCAACGGTACCACCCCCGAGTTTACAGATTCGTTAAAAATTGTCACCAAGGGGCTCACAATTTCTCGCGCCAGTTCCTTCAATATTCTAGGATGAAGATCATCCGGTCCGCCTGATTTAGTCCCGTTTAGCTGGTCAAGTTTGGCTTCCACCTCTGATACTGTAATATCTATCCCCCCTCCTCTATTCCCCTCTGTCCTACTCCCTCCATTCCTAAACCCTTCATTAGCCTTATTAAAGACCGAAGCAAAATATTCATTTAGATATTGTGCCATGCCTAGATTATTCTTAATTTCCACTCCATCCACTTTTGTATAGGGTATGGCCAGGGCCGGCTCCAGCATTTCTGCCGCCCCAAGCAAAAAAAAAAAAAAATCCACGATCGGCGGCGGCAGTTCAGCGGCAGGTCCTTCGCTCCTAGATGGAGCGAGGGACCTGCTGCCCCTGAATTGCCGCAGGTGCCGCCCCTCTCCCTTGGCCGCCCCAAGCACCTGCTTGTTAAGCTGGTGCCTGGAGCCGGCCCTGGGTATGGCCCAGATTCTGCAAACACTTGCACACACAGGTAACTTAACAGATACATGAGCAGTCCCACTGACTCCACATTATTCACACCAATGCATGTCTATACTTGCACTACATTTTTCGCTTCCAAATCTTGGGTGAGGGAAGTGTGGATATCACTAGAAATAGACACAACAGACATAAGACCTCACATTAATAAACTGCTTTTCAAATATAGCACATAGAGCAGGTTCAGGCAAAATAAAAGATCTTGTTGGACTCTTGATTGACTTCAATGGGAAAACGAACATAATTAAAGCTACTCACATGTATAAGTGTTTGAAGGATCAGGATCTCACAGTGATTCAGCTGACTATTTGTTTAAACTTTCAAAGTTGCATTTACATTAATACAAATAAAGGGAACAGGGCCATTTTGAAGATTTCTAAGTAGAGTGAACAGCGTTGTGGAAAACAGAAGGTCAAAGTTATGCCACATCCTAAAAGTGTTTTTTCTTTGCTGTCATCATCATGATTTACCCTTTTTCCCATCAATGATTTTCCCATACAGCAATCCATGGGTGGGAAGGAAGTTTAATGATTCACACACATCAGACTCATGAGTGCCATGGCACACATGAATTATGAGATTCCGACAGCAGTTTCTCTCCCAGGAACCATTCTGACAGCAAAGAATGGCCTGTCAGAGCACTCTAGTGATGAAGGAAAATTCCCTTCCATAGTGGTTAGAGTATAGTGGTTGTCAGGCTAGAGCTTGACTCATACATACAGAATTTCATACATGAGAGTTTAGGATATCAACAGCAGGAAAGAGCAGGAACAGCAGGGGAGGAATTGTCTGTGCATGGAATTGACCACGGATCATTTGTCTGGCTGGCCAAATGAAGGGAACAGCGCTTTATGCGAGGGGAAAGGGAGTCAAACTGCTTCAAAAGGGGACAAGTGCTGACTCTGACTCATCCCCTGGAATCCAGTTGGCAGAAGAGTTTAAAAGGGGCCGCCAATGTTGTAAATCCCCCTTTCACAAGTAGCGTGCTGAGGCAGCACCGACCCTCCCTTCCTTTAGGTGTTGAAATAGTCGGGGTGGATGGTAAGGTCCCAACAATGGATTGTCTGCGGGACCTGGATGGAAAAAAAGAGGAAGCTCGTGGAAGCCTCCCAGGAAGTTATTGAATGAACATTGGGTTACCTGCACTGTACACTGGTGGGAAGTCCCAGACATCTAATAATAAAGTTGTGACCTGATTAAAACAATATCAAATGTCTCCTGTCCTTCTTTCAGTATAGCCAGACAAACAGATGGCATTATTGCCTCTTGTCCCCTTTGAGGGTTGAGCTCCTGAGAGCTCAGAAGGAAGAAACTGAGGACATAGAGGTATAAATCATACCTCTCTCTTCCTTCAAATGTGAGTGAATTATACCATTATATAAAGGATAAAATAAGCAAACACAATTTTGAATTATAGACGCACAATTCCATGTTAAGGCTTTGGTAACAACAGCACAAGCCACTTGAACTTCACTGTTATTGTTTATGATGCCATTCAGAACCTTTGAAATTATAGCCTCAGAATTTATAGCTGCCTGGTTTTTATTCTGCATACACTGATTGTATATATTTAATTTTCTACCCGTTTGCATATTTATAAACTTTGGGCCAGATCCTCAGCTGGTGTAAATCAATGTAGCTCCATTGAAGTCAATAGAGCTACACCAGCTTAGAATCAGCAGAGGATACAGTCCATAATACAGACTAGAGCTGTACTTGACTGCCCTGCACCTCGTAGATTCATTTACCCATGTACAGATTGGCTATAAAATTCTATCAGCTCAGAATAGTAACATTTTACTCCAATTTGGCACTCACTTTTCCAAAGTATAAACGACTACAGAAGTTGCAAGGCAGTGCAGAATCAGGCCAAGGATTGATGTGAAAAACTAATGCTCCATAGGTTGACATAGTGACTGACACTGGAATATCAAAACCACAGGGGAACTTTGCTGACTTAAACACCACAGCTGCTAGCACAAAAAACTCAGGGGATACTGGTCAGTGCGAGTAAGTGGTGTGTGGGGGAAATAGTTTCATGCCATTTGTCTGGCTATGCCGAAAGAAGGACAGGAGACATTTGATATGGGTTTAATCAGGCGACAATTTTATTATTAGATGTCTGGGACTACCCGGCAGATAAAAGTATACAGTGCAGATAACCTCATGTTTATTCCATAATTACCCGGGGTCTTTTACCAGCTCCCCCTCTTTTTCCATCCAGGTCCCTCCAGCAAATCCATTGCCGGGCAGGGCCAGTGCTTCCATTTAGGCAACCTAAGCGGTCGCCTTGGGCACCAGGATT
>NW_020670551.1:0-6534 GCF_002925995.2 Terrapene triunguis | reverse complement strand
GTAAGGAAAAGCTGTAAATAAAGCATGGCCTACAGGCTGACGCCTGTGTGACGATGCGGTTCTGGCGGAACCCAACTGAGAGTGCCAACTCAGGACAAATTGCTCAAACAGGGCAGTTACAGCCCAAGGCTGGGGTTTTTTCCACCTCTAAGGCAACCCAAACCAGCCGGATTAAGAGGACTTCGGTCTCACCCCACTGGCTAACCGCAAGTCTTACAAGCAATCTCCTTAGACACTCCAGTTTCCCAGTATCACCACCAGTACCACTCGTTATGGGGACAAATGGTTGTGAAAACCAATGCCCCAGTAAAAGGAAAAAGGTTCTCCTGATCCCAAAGGACCAAGCCCCAGACCCAGGTCAATATACAAATCAGATCTTACCCACAAATCACGCTGTTGCCAATCCTTTAGAATCTAAAATCTAAAGGTTTATTCATAAAAGGAAAAAGATAGAGATGAGAGTTAGAATTGGTTAAATAGAATCAATTACATACAGTAATGGCAAAGTTCTTGGTTCAGGCTTGCAGTAGTGATAGAATAAACTGCAGGTTCAAATCAAGTCTCTGGAATACATCCCCCGCTGGGATGGGTCCTCAGTCCTTTGTTCAAAGCTTCAGCTTGTAGCAAAGTTCCTCCAGAGGTATGAAGCAGGATTGAAGACCAGATGGAGATGAGGCATCAGCCTTATATAGTCTTTTCCAGGTGTAAGAACACCTCTTTGTTCTTACTGTGGAAAATTACAGCAAAATGGAGCCTGGAGTCACATGGGCCAGTCCCTGCATACTTTGCTGAGTCTCAAGGCATATTTGCCTTCTCTCAATGGGTCCATTGTATAGCTGATGGTCCTTAATGGGCCATCAAGCAGGCTAGGCAGAGCTAATCCCAGCTTGTCTGGGATGTCACCCAGCAGCATAGCATAAGTTTGAAATACAGACAGTATAGAGCCAATATTCATAACTTCAACTACAAAATTGATACACACATATAGACAGCATAATCATAACCAGTAAACCATAACCTTGTCTAAGACACCCCATCTGACCCCCTTTATACAAGATTTGGGTGCCACTACAGGGCCTTGGTTGCAACAATGATCTATATGGTCCCAGTTTATGTCAATAACGTCACACCCCCAACGCAAAATTGATGCAGGAAGGGATGACACAAACATCACTGACTGCATCCCAAGAGCTCCCCATCCTTGGGTCTGTCTCACTACAGCTAGTATTGGGGTTAGAAGCCATACCAGTGTATAACAGAAATGGTTTATCAAAGTCATGTTCAACAACATGATTGAACCTCTTTACAAACTCAAGGTAAAACTTAGTTAGAACAATAGTGGATTGGATCTGCTCTTGCAGCATGGTTCCTGTATGTCTCATGTGATCTTGCCAAGAGCTAAAGCAAACAGCTACTTTATTTATCCAAGCTCTGGCAAATGTTTGGAACCCAGTTAACGTCAAATAAATGCAGATATTAATGTTCTTCATAGTACAGGAATCTTGGCATTTAGCCATGAAAGCAATATGGTAGTGTGCCTCAGTCTTCCTTTTCACACAGCACATTAGGTCTGGAATGTCTTTTTCCCTGTGAAAAGTTCCAATATTGTTTACAGGCATTAACTGTGACACACCAGTATAACAAGGCCTTTTAACATAAAGTGTGTTCTCATGTATTCCTTTTAACATGTTCAAGGGATTCTCCAAAAGATTAGGCACATTGTACATTTTTACAGCTTGTGGCAATAGCAACACATTTATTACAAAATTTACCATTAGCAATAACAACAAGTTCACTGCAAGTGTCCATCTACAATCATGTTTGTCATGCCACACCTTTGGCTCAATACCATTGGAGTTTGGGCATTTTAGGGTTAACCTGTGGCTTCCCTTTGCAAAATTCAGTTTTCTCTTTCCTCCTTGTCCTGCAGGATCAA
Organism: Terrapene triunguis; assembly: GCF_002925995.2. NCBI lineage: Eukaryota > Metazoa > Chordata > Testudines > Emydidae > Terrapene > Terrapene triunguis. The sequence goes on along the minus strand of NW_020670551.1, from coordinate 4,598 downwards.
ACCTTGATTTCTCTTGATTAACAGAATTCACTGGCTGATGGGGTGGGCTCTCTGTGCTAACAGCTATTAGCAAGTCCTTCCTCTCCCAGCCAGGCAAGTAATTTGCACTACCCCAGACCAGAGCCAGTCCACCAGTTTTCATATTCGTAACTGCTATCATTTCCAAGGCTGGACTCTGTCTTACAGGGATACCACACAAATCTAAATAGTCTGAGGGTGAGAGTTTGCTTGCTCTCCCCTGCATCCTCAAGCATCTAGCCATAAAACTGCTCTGCTCTGACACATCAGTAACCAAATCTGTCCTCAGACCCTGAAGCACAAACTGCTCATTTAAAGAATCAGAAAGGAGACATTCCTGTTCCAACACCATTGTCTCCTCAACAAGTTGGCCCCACACAGCCACTTGGTCATAGGGCTGCTCAACTTTCTTAACAGCTCTTACTCCATCTGAGACCTTCTCAAAGCTACCCACACTGGATCTTTTAAAAGGAAAGTCAGTGGATCCATTCACAACAGACAACTTCTGGCTGTTAGGAACTGAAACTTCCTTGATTAAATCACTCTCACACCCTTCAGTTGCAGGGAACTGCTTGCACAGATTACCATGAGGATTCCTTTCCCCAGGAGCTTTTCTAAGCAGCAAATCACCCCTCACAGAAATTTTGCCCTTACCCTCTTCACCTAGGGCTTGCTCTAAAGGAACACTTTCCTGAGCAACAACAGACTCTGTCTGGGCCTGTCTTACATTCAGGATCACCTTTGGCCCATCAGGCAGATTTCTACACAATCCCCTTTCAGGCAAACCCATAGACTCATTAGATGAAAGGTCAGAAGCATTCTCCTTTCCTTTGCCACATACAAGCTTAGGAATTTTGTCCTTTTTGCTACAAGTTGTTAAACTGTCCGTAGGTACCACAACCAAATTACCTTTCTGCTCTCCTTGTGCCCTGGCTAGGGTATCACCCCGATTAGACAGAGTTATTACACCCTTCTCCAACCACACATGAGCAACAGGCAAAATACAAGCACCCGAATTGTCTGGTCTCTGGGATTTTGCTAAGACACTAACTGGATGCAACCTAGTTACAGTGCCATTCTCCCCAGCAGACACAAATTTAGGACCATTCCCTTCCTGGGCTTTAGTTGAATCCAGAACCAAACCTGAGACAACTGAATTACTCTCAACCATCACAGGCTGAAAGGCACCTTCTGTCTGCTCCACAGACAAAAAAGAGTTGGAGACACATTTACCTTTACTAGACACACCGTTTGGGATTTCATTTCCCTTGTCCCAGCACACCGGGCTGTTCACAGTCAACTGCTTGGAGACTGGGGTAGCTTTCTCCATAGGCAAGTCAATACCCCTGACAGATACGGGCACATTTCCTTCACTGTCACTATTCTTCACACAGGAAACAGGTAAGGTATAGGGACACTCATCTTCCACTCTCCTTGCCTTCCCAAACTGCTGACTAGATAAAGCCATCAGCTCACAAGACTGCCTAGGCTCATCCAAAATCTCCTTGTTCTCCTCTCCCTTCGCTTGATCTAATTCCAGATTTACTTCTGAGACATTAGATAGACATTCAGAAACTTCATTCACAGCCAAACAGCTACTTCCCAAAGACAAACTTTTGGAGAAACCCTCCATAGGCACAACCTTAGGATCAATCCTCTCCTGTGCCTGGTTTGTGATAGCTTGACTGACCATAGCTTTAATATCATTTCCAATCATAATATCCTTAGGGATTGTGTCTTTTACTCCCACAACCATGGCGCCCTCAAATCCCTTCCATTTCAGGTGGATTTTAGCCAAAGGCACCCTGATAAAATACTCAGAAAAGGCTACAACAGTCACATCTTCACCTGGCAAATAATCTTCCTTCCTGACAAGACTTGTTTTAACCAAAGTGATATCTGCTGCGGTGTCCCTCCATGCCATACACCTTACTCCATTCACTTCTGCACTGCTAATAAACTCTGCGTTATTGTTCCCATACTTAGCTTTAATGTGAGTTTTAAGGTCAAATTCTTCAGAAACCACAGAAACAGCATTTGCACACAGGGCACCAATGCTGGGCTCTGTGTAGCTTGCCTGTGAGTTTATAACAACAGGGTTAGCATTGGCCGTGGCATTTGGGGTTCCTGGTTTTGGGCTGCCCTTCAGTGTCGGGCAGTCTGGTCTCATGTGGCCCAGCATGCCACAGTGATAGCATGTAACCTGTTCCGACCTGGGATGTGAGTTCCTACCCTCCGGGCCCCCTTGAACTCCTTTAGAAGAGTCAGGTTTACTTTTAAATCCTTCCCTCCTCTTGAACTGGGGAGAATGGTGATTAGTTTTCCCCGGGGTTTTACACCCTTCTCGAGCCCTGTTTTGGGTATGGGCATCTGCAATCTCTGCTGCCCGTAGGACTGACTCAGGGTCCCTATCACACACAGCTGCTCTCACATTGTCAGGCACAATGTCTAAGAACTGTTCCAAAGTTATTAAATCCAGCAGTTTTTCAAAACTCCCATGCGCCTTGGCTCCCATAACCCACTTTTTAACAAAACCCATCAGCTTATGAGCACATTCTACAAAAGTACAATCATTAGACATCCTAAACTTTCTAAACTTAACTCTGTAAGATTCAGGAGTAACCTTGAACCGCCTTAACACAGAATCCTTAAACCGCTCATAATCCAAGGCTTCTTGTTCCCCCAAGTCATTAAATACCTCCCTGGCTTTTCCAGTCAGTCTGGTCAGCAGGACAGGCATTCGCTGACCCTCGGGGATCTGGTACAGATTGCAGAGGCGTTCAAAGGTAGACAAAAACTCCTCTATATCCTCAGTATCATTGTAAATGGGACACATCCTTTCCCAGTTTTTCTCATGGCGGGGGGGAAGTGGAGTACCAGGTGGGGATGACTTTCTCCGCTCTTCCATTACTTGGAGCTGAAGTCTGGCCGTCTCCTGTTCCATCTTGTGAGTCTCCTGTTCCACAGCGAGCAGCTCTAGACGCCCCTTACGAGCTCTCTCTTCTCTCTCATCAGCCTCCTTCTTTCTTTGATCGGCTTCTTTCTCTCTCTCTCTTTCTAATTCTGCTATTTTTTGCTTCTCCAGCAATCGAAGATCTGCTAGCTTCTGTTCATGCTCAAATTGCAGTTTACTTGTCACCTTTTGCATCCTAATTTTTTCTGCATCTTCTGTAGCCTCAGGTAAGGGCTGTGCTCCTGCCCCCTGATCACTGGCCATTAACAGATTTCTCAGTTCTTCCTTTGTAGCTTTCTTTCTAAAGCTTATCCTCTTTTCTGAACACAAATTTTCCAGGGCTTTTTTGCCAAGTCCCTCATATGCTCTTTGCTCAGCCATTGCAGCAGCTCTTTAACCAACAAAACTCTCAATCCCAAAATTCAAATTTGGATAGCGTGGGGTTCTAACCCAAAGCTTAATTGACCTGGTTCTGTGGATCCAAGCACGACTACGCCACTGTGACAATGCGGTTCTGGCGGAACCCAACTGAGAGTGCCAACTCAGGACAAATTGCTCAAACAGGGCAGTTACAGCCCAAGGCTGGGGTTTTTCCACCTCTAAGGCAAACCAAACCAGCCAGACTAGGAGGACTTCGGTCTCACCCCACTGGCTAACCGCAAGTCTCACAAGCAATCTCCTTAGACACTCCAGTTTCCCAGTATCCCCGCCAGTGCCACTCGTTATGGGGACAAATGGTTATGAAAACCAATACCCCAGTAAAAGAAAAAGGTTCTCCTGATCCCAAAGGATCAAGCCCCAGACCCAGGTCGATATACAAATCAGATCTTACCCACAAATCACGCTGTTGCCAATCCTTTAGAATCTAAAATCTAAAGGTTTATTCGTAAAAGGAAAAAGATAGAGATGAGAGTTAGAATTGGTTAAATGGAATCAATTACATACAGTAATGGCACAGTTTTTGTTTCAGGCTTGCAGCAGCGATAGAATAAACTGCAGGTTCAAATCAAGTCTCTGGAATACATCCCCCGCTGGGATGGGTCCTCAGTCCTTTGTTCAAAGCTTCAGCTTGTAGCAAAGTTCCTCCAGAGGTATGAAGCAGGATTGAAGACAAAATGGAGATGAGGCATCAGCCTTATATAGTCTTTTCCAGGTGTAAGAACACCTCTTTGTTCTTACTGTGGAAAATTACAGCAAAATGGAGTCTGGAGTCACATGGGCCAGTCCCTGCATACTTTGCTGAGTCTCAAGGCATATTTGCCTTTTCTCAATGAGTCCATTGTATAGCTGATGGTTCTTAATGGGCCATTAAGCAGGCTAGGCAGAGCTAACACCAGTTTGTCTGGGATGTCACCCAGAAGCATAGCATAAGTTTGCCATACAGACAGTATAGAGCCAATATTCATAACTTCAACTACAAAACTGATACACACATATAGACAGCATAATTATAACCAGTAATCCATAACCTTGTCTTAGACACCCCATTTGACCCCCTTTATACAAGATTTGGGTGCCACTACAGGACCTTGGTTGCAACAATGATCTATATGGTCCCAGATTATATCAATAACGTCACAGTAACCCACACGCCTCCTGGGTGTGGTGTTCTGTCCCATCTGGTGGC
>NW_020670550.1:0-1335 GCF_002925995.2 Terrapene triunguis | reverse complement strand
CCCCAGAAAACTGCAAATGAAGCTTAAAATTACTAAAACCTGCAAAATTGAGTCCTTTGATTTGGGTTTACTAAAAATTGTGAAACAAAACCGGCAAATTTCACCGATCCCTACTTCTGCATTTCCTCTAACATCCCCATCATGGAAAGCTCTCCTGGTTTGCAGGATTTGGTGGTATCAACTGTTGTAAGTAAACAAGGAATCCCCAACTTGCATCTTGACAGGCAGATACAGTATAATCTGATTAACAAATGTGCTTTTCAAAAGTACAGCAGATGCAATCTTAACTCCCTTTATATATTCTATTACTGCTTTGAAATCTTAAACAGGAGATCCGTTTTAAAAATTAAAGCATCTTCTTTGTAATGAGTGCAAATATTTAATATTTTAGACCAAAAGATGTTTCACTAAGATAAATAAAGACATAACGCCTACGTTAAAATGTATGATATAGCTTACGAGCTTGTAACACTGAGCCCTGGTCTACACTACAAACTTATGTCAGTATAATTGCATCACTCGGGGTATGGGGACGGCTTCCCCCATTGACATAGGTGCTGCCTCTTGGGGAGGTGGAGTACCTATGCCGATGGCAGCAGCTCTCTGATCGGCATAGTAGTATCTTCACTTAGCGTTGCAGTGCTGTACGTGTAGGAAAGCCCTAAGTAAACGGTAGATTCGCTTTTTCCTAATGCTTTCCAAGTGTTAGAGGTGGACTGAAAAGCAATCATAATTAACGTTTTATTGTCTACTTTGAATGGGAAATTAAAATCTTTTAAATTATTACAACATACATATGCATTTACTACATATTATTCAAAGGCTTTAAACCTTCAGTTACTGAGAATTAAAGTGTAATCATCCCATCCTCTTCCTATTTATCAGTTAAAGAGGCATGATATTTGAAATCCTCTCTTCATCAGAAAAGTTGTACTTCCTATTGTCACAAGTAACCCCTAAATAATTACTGTATCAAAGACTCTTATCTTCCCTCCAATTCTCTTTCCCCCATTTTGCTGTTGATGGTCATCTGCACTTCCTGTCTCATGCATGCTCTTCTCCAGGAACTGCAAAAAGATATTAGCAGTAATAGCTGTGAAGACTGAAAAGGCAGCAACAGGTATATACAGAGAGAGGTAAAGAGAAGGGTGCAGTGAAGTGGATCAGAGAATGTTTAGAAATGTTATCTGTGGGCCTGTTGAAAATTAATTTCTAAACACCATAGGGGGGAAAAAAGCATCCTTATTAAGCATGTCTTTAAAAGATTTATTTTTTAAAAGTCAGGACGTATTAAAAGGGTATACTATCTGCTCACTGAAGTTAGTCAGTTTCAAA
>NW_020670549.1:0-1774 GCF_002925995.2 Terrapene triunguis | reverse complement strand
GAGGTCTATCCAGCGCTACAGCAGCTCTCATTGCTCGTGGAGTGGGTAGGGGGTCAGGATCAGTCTGAGGGGCATCACAGCAGGGCTCTGTTCGGCCAGGCAACTGTCTCCAGATCCGTCACTCTGAAACCACGTCCTGATTTCCCCTCTTACTGCCGAGCTGCAGGAGGGGCCCAGAACTCCCTCGTCAAAGGGGGCTGTGCTAATGACAGGCCTCATCCCCAAGAGGTCTTGGGAAGAGTTCAGGTTCTCCACCCAGTGCCCCAAATCACCCTGTAAAGGGTACAGACTCACCCCTGCGGCGCCTCCTACTGGTCATCCAGGGAATTAGCTCACCAGCCTCTGGAGCGCCCTCTGCAGGCCGGTGATCCGCCTTGTCCTCTACTGGCACCCGTGTCCCTCCCAGGACCCAGTGCCCCTATTACTGGGATGCTGCCCCCTGGCAGTACCCCACAGATCTGGGTCTCCCCTCCCCGGGGAACTGGCACCCACTATCCCCACCTTGCCTCAGCACTAGGCCACTGCCAGTCACCAACTAGCCCCACTCCTTGGGGCAGACTGCAGTATAGGCCACTCATCACTGGCAAGGGGAGTTTGGACCTGCTGCCTTGGCCTAGCCCTGGGCTGCCCTCTGCAAACCCCAGTACCCCTTGGCCTTCTGCTAGGCCGCAGCCTGGGGCTTTCCAGGCTGGAGCTCCCCAGTCTTTCCCCAGCCATGCTCCACTACAGGTACCCTGTGTCTAGCTCCCTGCAGCCAGGCCCTTCTCTCTCTGAAGGCAGAGAGAGACTCTGGCCTGAGCGCCTGGCTCCCTGCCTTTATACAGCCTGCTGAGTCTGTTTGGGGCGTGGCCCCAGCTGCAGCCACTTTCCCCAATCAGCTCAGCCCTTCCAGGCAGGAGCAGGTGTCCACCCCGCTACACACCCTTATGAGGCACACAGAGCTGAAATCTCTCTAGGGCCCTTAGCTCTGGCCCCACTCATTATAGTGTCCGAGCGCCTCTCGGTCTGTAACGCCCCGCGCCAATAAAGGTACCTCACTTTATTTTCATTTACTTCCTATTACTTATAATATAGGAGGAGGATGAAGAAAAGAGAATGAAAAATGGGAAGGGGAGATAAGAGAGAACGTTCTTTTCCTTGGCTGGGTCCCAAAAGGGGAACCGAAAAATAAAGCTACGCAAGGGGCCGCACTAACGCTAAATCCGCCACTGGTTACAACAAGCCCAGATTCCAGGAATAGAGTCTGCAGCAGGGCTGGCGCTGCCGTCCAGTTGTGTAGCATGACCCCACATCCCCTGTGAATTGTCCTGCAGTTTGCCATTGGTCACGACCGAGGTTAAAGCTGGTGCACACAAAGCCAAGCAGCTGACATTCCCTGATGGCCAAGTAGCTCCCAAGGGACTTTGCGAGCATGCTTCATAAAGACACTTGCCTCCTATCTGAACAGATACTGCCTGCTGCCCATGCAACCTCTCCGATGACTCCTTGTCCTTTAGGGTGAAGACCTCTGGTGTCAGCGGCTCCCCTTCTAGCAGGAATTGGGTACGTTGGCAGTTTCACTATCTTTAAAATGCAAAGTGCTGTGTAAAGGCTGCAAGCTGTTTCCATTGGCACATGTTCTGTGCAGCGGCAGAGGACTCAACTGGGCTGTTGGGGTAATTCAGTGATGGGGCTGGAGGACAGGCAGCGCTACGTAGCTTGCGAACCCCTCAACGATATCTGTCCACGCTCCATGGTGGGCTGTTCAAGCTACACAGAAATCTGACATTCAAAG
>NW_020670548.1:0-3937 GCF_002925995.2 Terrapene triunguis | reverse complement strand
GGCTTTTTCGCCTGGGGCGGCGAAAAAGCCAGAGCCGGCCCTGGCTATAAAGCCATTTGACCCAGATCACTGGATTGAATACAACCCAGCTTAGCAGCCACCAAGAGTAAATGGCTTTCGGAAGGGTGTTCAGGGACATGGAAAAATAATAAAACCCACACATCCCACTACACTGACGGTTTAAGACCAGGTTCTAGAAGACACAAACCACCACCACAGCATGCCTAATTCAGTTTATCATCATCTTACTATGTGGCCCCGACTATCTTACTAGTCACAAGTTTTGTAAAACATTCAGTAAACACAAGGATGCCGTGTGTTTGTGTTCTTAACTCTTGGTCGGCGTGACAGATGGGGACAGCAATTCTCTGCCCTGATTTTCCCTCTGTATTTTCCAGACCCTATACATCCCTTAGCTGTTTTATTAATCTCACCCGCACTCTTCCCCGATCCAATTATTCAAACAATTCCCTGTCTTTCTCCCCTGTTGCCTCCTTTAGAAGGATCACCACACTAGTTCCAACACTTGCATCATAAACATACTGCTAAGGGTAGCATAAAATCCCTCCTTTACCCGTAAGGGGTTAAGAAGCTCAAATAACCTGGTTGGTACCTGACCAAAAGGACCAGTTCAAATCTGCAGGGGGAGGTTTTTGTTTGTGCTCTCTTTGTTGTTCTCTCCCGGGCAGAGAGAGACCAGGGCAGGAAAAATTTTCCCTATGCTAAGAGGGAGGTTTATTCCTGTTTTTTTTTTTTTGGTAACTTTAAAGTTTTGCCTAGAGGGGAATCCTCAGTGTTTTAAATCTTATTACCCTGTAAAATTACCTTCCATCCTGATTTTACAGATGTGCTTCTTTTACTGTATAATAAAGTTCTGTTTTTAAGAATCTGATTGGTTTTTAGTGCCCTAAAAACCCAAGGGCTGGTCTGTGCTCACCTTGTTTACCTATTTGGTTGGTATATTATTCTCAAGCCTTCCCAGGAAAGGGCATGAAGGGGTTTTGGGGATATTTTGGAGAAACAGGAACTCCAAGTAGTCCTTTTCCTGAATCTTTGTCTAACTCATTTGGTGGTGGCAGCGATACCATCCAAGGACAAGGAAGAATTTGTGCCTTGGGGAAGTTTTTAACCTAAGCTGGTAGAAATAAGCTTAGGGGGCCTTTCATGCAGGTCCCCACATCTGTACCCTAGAGTTCAGAGTGGGGAGGGAACCCTGACAACTTGGGTTTGCTTTGTGAGAGTGGTATTTTTGCAACAAAAAAAGACAAATTTTTAACGAAAGCATATAAATTGTAGAAAATGGCAAAATTACAAAGAAAACCCTAAAAAACCACAGAATGCATTGGTTGTTGTGTGTCCAGCTTTCTCCCATCCCTAATCTTCAAGTATGTTGTTTGGAAGAGCATTACTGTGTGTTTCAGTGAGAATAGATCTAATCAACCTCAGGTCAGTTGGCCCTGTGGTAACCTAAGTACCCTCATCCGGAGCCCACAGAACTCTGGGGGAAGCGCCCAATGATTTAATTAGGCTTTGGGTCTGGCTTTAAGAGCAGCACTGCACTGGGATTCACTGGGAATCATGGGTACAAAAGGAATGCAGGACAAGGTTCAGGGCTCCCAATTCTGGACCCAAAGGGAAGTCAATGGGAGTGCTGCCACAGAATGCTTGTCACCAAGTGAAATAAATAGGCAGCAGGTGTAAAAACAAATAAAAGGAAGTACTTCTTCACACAGCCAAACTGTGGAACTCCTTGCCAGAGGATGTTGTGAAGGCCAACACTATAACAGGGTTAAAAAAAAGCTAGATAAATTCATGGAGGATAGGTCCACCAATGGCTATTAGCCAGGATGGGCAAGGATGGTGTCCCCTAGCCTCTGTTTGCCAGAAGCTGGCAAAGGATCACTTGATGATTACCTGTTCTGTTCATTCCCTCTGGGGCACCTTGCACTGGTCACTGTCAAAAGACAGGATACTGGGCTAGATGGACCTTTGCTCTGACCCAGTATGGCTGTTTTTACGAGTCCAATGGAAGCAGGATTGAATCCTGAGCCTTGCCAAGCTTCATGTATTTTTCACTCTCCCAATCATTCAAAACCAGATGAACAGGGGCTACTTGCTAGAGATAGTCACCGTCAGGCATGCACCAAACCAGATTTGTGTCTCGTCACAGTATGAGAGAGTGTGGGAAAGTTCTTAGCATATAGAAACAAGAGGGTTGTAATTACTGTTTGGAACCTAACTATAGCAGCTGCTACTAGCAACTGCTAGAATAAAAACATCTGAACTGTAAAGGAAGACTACTCTCCTGTGTACCAATCTCTAGTCAACTGCAATCATCTAATGGCAACCATCATTAGCCACACATACACACACACACACACAGCCTGACACCTGTGCAGAAGAGTGAGCACCATTGTGGTGTTTTCAATCACTGTTTCATTTTCCCTGTATGCAATGAATAGGATCTACACCAGGGATCAGTAACTTTTGGCCCATGGCCCACCAGGGTAAGCCAGGCCGGTTTACCTGCCATGTCCACAGGTTAGGCCGATCGTAGCTCCCACTGGCCGCGGTTCACCGCTCCGGGCCAATGAGGGCTGTGGGAAGTGGCAGCCAGCACATTCCTTGGCCCACACCGCTTCCCGCAGCCCCCATTGGCCTGGAGCGGCAAACTACAGCTAGTAGGAGCTGCGATCAGTTGAACCTGCAGACGCAGCAGGTAAACAATCTAGCCTGGCATATGCCAAAGGTTGCCGATCTCTGATCTACACCTATGGAAGGGCAGCACTCAACCAATAGAGAATGGGTGTCCGGCTTGGTGTCATGAGGTGCTCTCTACTCAGTACTAGGTAGCACCCCCTTCCGGCAATTCTGGGAATTAGTTCTACCTGGTTCAGTGCTCCCTTTCTTCTCTTCCACCCTTGCAGCTCTCCTCCTGCTCACAGAGTCATAGTACAGCTGCTTCATGACATAGTCCTCTAGCCAAGTCACCCTGTCCCTTCTGGGGGGAAGTCTTTCCAACTCTTGCTGTACCAGCAATATCAGGCAGTCCTCGCATCCACTGCCCTGACTATATCAATCCTGCAGTGACTCAGCCAGTCCTCCTATTCACAGCCCCAAGCCAGACCACTCCACAGTGGCAGGGGAACCCAGGTTTCTCCTCTACTCTGAGTTCCAGTACAGGGCCCTATAACAAGCAATTAAGATCTGGATTGTCACCAACCTTGCTGCTTTTTTCCTCTAGATTACTTCCTACCATGCTTCTTTAAGCTTTCTTAGTCAGACCCTCTCACTTAGGCCTACTAGGTAAACCCTTCCTCATGGCCTCTGGTTCCTGTTCATATCCCCTTTCCTCAGGGAAAGAAAGGCTATAGGCTTCACTGGTGCTAACCTCCTGGTTTTATAGAAGCCCCACCTGATCCCTAACAGGAAAGCTTCCTTCCAATCAGCTCCCTCCACACAGCCTGAATCACCCCTATTTGCGGCTTAATTGATTGATTGGGCCCACCTAGCCTATTTCAACTCTCTCAGAGCTGGTGTGGGGATCACACCTCCTCACATTTGGTTAAATACTGGTACTTTAGGTACTACTAGAGATAGAGCTAAACTAAAAACTTACAGCTAGCTTCCTATACCCTAAACTTTAGGAAAATTCAAATCCAAACCCACATCTGAACTTTGCACTTTAAAGCTCATCTGTAGGACCAATGAAAATAGTCTTGGACAGAACACTCTGTGTTACCCTTCTGCTAGGGGAAATTCAAAGAGTGTTTGTTAAATCTGCATTTGTTTTTCTCTGGGGTTTCTCTTTAGAGAGCAATAGTTCAACTCTGCTGCAATGTTCATTACAGTAGAGCTCTTTTAAAAGGGACCTCCTGCTGTTTTCAGGATGGTTTGAGATTAAAAAAATAGATTGAGCCTTCAATTGTCTTAATCT
>NW_020670547.1:0-1258 GCF_002925995.2 Terrapene triunguis | reverse complement strand
TCCCTTTTTTAAAGATGGGCACTACATTAGCCTTTTTCCAGTCATCCAGGACCTCCCCCGATCGCCATGAGTTTTTAAAGATGATGGCCAATGGCTCCGCAATCACATCCGCCATCTCCTTTAGCATCCCATGGATTTGTGCTCATCCAGTTTTTCTAAATAGTCCCGAACCACTTCTTTCTCCACGGAGGGCTGGTCACCTCCTCCCCCTACTGTGCTGCCCAGTGCAGCAGTCTGGAAGCTGACCTTGTTTGTGAAGACAGAGGCAAAAAAAGCATTGAGTACATTAGCTTTCTCCACATCCTCTGTCACTAGGTTGCCTCCCTCATTCAGTAAGGGGCCCACACTTTCCTTGACTTTCTTCTTGTTGCTAACATACCTGAAGAAACCCTTCTTGTTACTCTTAACATCTCTTGCTAGCTGCAACTCCAAGTGTGATTTGGCCTTCCTGATTTTACTCTTGCATGCCTGAGCAATATCTTTATACTCCCTGGTCATTTGTCCAATCTTCCACTTCTTGTAAGCTTCTTTTTTTGCGTTTAAGATCAGCAAGGATTTCACTGTTAAGGCAAGCTGGTCGCCTGCCATATTTACTATTCTTTCTACACATCGGGATGGTTTGTTCCTGCAACCGCAATAAGGATTCTTTAAAATACAGCCAGTTCTCCTGGACCCCTTTGCCCTTCATGTTATTCTCCCAGGGGATCCTGCCCATCTGTTCCCTGAGGGAGTCAAAGTCTGCTTTTCTGAAGTCCAGGGTCCATATTCTGCTGCTCTCCTTTCTTCCTTGTGTCAGGATCCTGAACTCGACCATCTCATGGTCACTGCCTCCCAGGTTCCCATCCACTTTTGCTTCCCCTACTAATTCTTCCCTGTTTGTGAGCAGCAGGTCAAGAAAAGCTCTGCCCCTAGTTGGTTCCTCCAGCACTTGCACCAGGAAATTGTCCCCTACACTTTCCAAAAACTTCCTGGATTGTCTGTGCACCGCTGTATTGCTCTCCCAGCAGATATCAGGGTGATAAAAGTCTCCCATGAGAACCAGGGCCTGCGATCTAGCAACTTCTGTTAGTTGCTGGAAGAAAGCCTCATCCACCTCATCTCCCTGGTCTGGTGGTCTATAGCAGACTCCGACCACAACATCACCCTTGTTGCTCACACTTCTCAACTTTATCCAGAGACTCTCAGGTTTTTCTGCAGTTTCATACCGGAGTTCTGAGCAGTCATACTCCTCTCTTACATACAATGCAACTCCCCCACC
>NW_020670546.1:0-2128 GCF_002925995.2 Terrapene triunguis | reverse complement strand
TCCCTGTTCCTTGTCCCCTAACTGCCCCCTCCTGAGACCCCCCCAAATGCCCCCTAAAGTTCAGAGTGGGGAAGCAGCCTTGACATGGTGGCAGAGCGGTGGGATCATTTTAAACCAAAAGCCACTAAGATTTTTTTCTCCTTTCTAGCTGCTTGGAAAGCAGAGCTGAAGGTAGATGCATGTCGTATCTCTCCTTGCCTGAAGGCAGAGATGTTAAGTTTTTAACAAGGGTCTTTGTTAAGAGAAGGGTTCAATCAATGAGTAAACAGATGGTAAAAGGAATTTACAAGCTGAATTGTTTTTTTTCTTTCTACCTCTCGGGGATAGCTAGTTAGAAAGTCTCTGTTACCTCAGCAGCAGTCTGAGCTGAGTGCATCCCAGTTTCAGTCAACTGCAGAGGGGTGTGGCCCAGCACAAGAAAACAGGAAAATGACTTCCAAAGAAGTAGGTAACAAACTAGAACTGGCCAGACTAGAAGCAGAAGAAAATGAAAAAAAACATCAGAGACTGCTTCAATTAAAAAAAACTCGAGCAAGAAGCTGAAGAGAAAGCCAAAGAGGAGGCCCACAAGAGAGCTATGGAGCTGAAAGAAAAAGAGATGGAGGAGAGGGAAAAAGAGATGGAGGAGAGGGAAAAAGAGAGGAAGCATGAACTGGAATTAGCAAGGGCTAGGCCAGATATACCAGCCAATCCTAGGAACCCCTCTCCAGGTACCACTTCCCATCCCAGAAAATTCCCCACCTACAAAGCAGGCAATGATACTGAGGCCTTCTTAGAAAATTTTGAAAGGGCCTGCCTTGGATACAGCATCACTACAGACCAGTACATGGTAGAGCTGAGGCCGCAGCTCAGTGGACCCTTAGCAGAGGTGGCGGCTGAAATGCCTAAGGAACACATGAACAGTTATGAACGTTTTAAAAACAAGGCCAGACTCAGAATCGGGCTAACACCCGAGCATGCCCGTCGGCGGTTCAGAGCCCTAAGGTGGAAACCAGACGTGTCATTTACCCGACATGCCTACCACATTGACAAAAATTGTGGTGCCTGGGTATCAGGAGCAAATGTTAATTCTCTGGAAAATCTGGTTTTCCTAGTAAAAATGGAGCCGTTTTTAGAGGGTGTTCCTGAGGAAATAGAAAGGTACATCCTAGATGGGAAGCCCAAAACTGTAACCGAGGCGGGGGAGATTGGAGCCAAATGGGTGGAGGTGGCAGAAAAGAAAAAAACTAGTAGCAGTTGGAGCGAATATCAGAAGGGGCAAGCCGAAACAAAACCTTACCATCGGGGACAACCCAAGGCCCCACCCACATCCCAAGGGAAACCCCAGACCTCTTCTCACCCCACCACACCAGTCTCCACCAACCAACATAGCCCCGGTGATACCTTAGCAGGGTGATGTTTTAAATGTAATGAACTGGGACATATAAAGGCTCACTACCCCAAGAACCCCAACCGATTACAGTTCATTACACCACAATCACACCAAAGATCCCAAGACCCAGATGCCTCTCTCATACCCTCGGAGCGAAGGGAAACCTTGAGAGTGGGCGGAAAGAAGGTTATCGCTTGGAGGGACACTGGGGCACAAGTGTCAACTATCCACCAATCCCTAGTGGACACCAAACTCATCAACCCGGAGGCTACAGTGACAATTCAACCCTTCGTGTCACAGTCTGTAACCTTGCCTACAGCCAAGTTGCATGTTCAGTACAAGGGCTGGTCAGGAATGTGGACTTTTGCAATCTACGACAATTATCCCACCCCCATGCTGCTGGGGGAAGACTTGGCCAACCACGTGAAGCTAGCCAAGAGGGTGGGAATAGTCACCCGCAGCCAGGCTAAGCAAGCTTTCACCCCATCCCTGTTCCTGAGCCGTCCACCAGGGCCCCGTCTGTGTTACCAGAGACCCAAACAAAGGTGGTGGAACCGGATCCCCTGCCAACGACTGCAATAGCCATAGTGGATCCAATCCCAGAGACCCAGCCAAAGCCAGTCCCAGAACCGGAACTGACAACGCAACCAGCACCAGAACCATTGCCACCACTGAGTCCAGCGCTTGCAAACCCGTCTACAACTCCAAAGCCAGAGGGCACCAGCAAGCCTGAACTGGCAGAAGCAGCAGATAACC
>NW_020670545.1:0-1305 GCF_002925995.2 Terrapene triunguis | reverse complement strand
CGGGCCTTGCCGTCGCCGACCCTGGATCGGCGGGGCATGTGGAGGTGAGGGCGGGGCAGCTTCCACCGGCCGCGGGGTTGGGCCCGCCCCAGGGGGAGGGTTCGCCCTTGCCCTCTGGCCCTTCGCCCCTGCCACCCCGAGCCCCGAAATTACTGCCCTTGCCCTCTGGCCCCGCCCCTGCTGACTGGCCCTCCACCTCCTCTTCCACCTCAGGGGGCTGGGTGACCGTCCGGGGAAAGCGCAGCGCCCGCAGGTCGCGGGCTCTCTCCCTCCCCTCTGATGAGGAGGGAGAGCAGACCCCCCGAAAGATATTGAGGGGGGCCGACGTTGCTAGTTCTTCCATCGCACCCCCGGACGGTACCCAGCAGGAGGCGCCGGCCATGGAGACCGTAGATGCCGTGGCAGCGGCTGGGGAAACTTCTGTCCCCTTTGTTGAGCCCGTACCTGAGGAGGCTTCGGTAGCGGTTCTCCCGGCCCCTGCTCCGACCGTGTCCCCCGCCGCCGCCAACGTTGCCGGGGCGGCCTTTGTCTCTGTGACTAGCGGGGAGGTCGCCGGGGCCGAGGGGACCGCTTTTGCCTCCTTCTTTGATGAGATTGAGGCCCTGGGTTTGACCCCAGTTACCCAGGGGGAGGACAACCTTCCGCCAGCGGGCCCCGATCCCGGTGCTGACTTAGTCCCGCCCCCCCCCTCCTGCTCCTGGTTCTGCCGCCCCCGATTTAGTTTTGGGGGAACCCTTGGCCCTACCTGCCAGCCCGGCCGCGCCTGCCATCTCGTGCACAGCCGCCGAGCCCCTTGGGGTGACGGATGTTGCTGAGCAGCCGGTTTCTACCCCCGATCCCGCCCCTTCCACACTTCCTGCCCCTGAGGCTTCCCCAGTCCCTGCTGCCTCCGTCCCCTTGGATGCAGACCCTAGCCAGGGGGAGCCGCAATCTAGCGGTTTGGCAGCAGGGGATGGGGAGCTCGTTCCTGTCCTTGATCCTGTTCCCTCTTCTGCTGCCCCCGAGGTGTCTCTTCCTGCCACCTCTGGGTTCACTGCCGCCCCCGGGGTTGTCGCATTTCCGTTGCCTGCAGACGACCCTCGGGGGACGGCTTTCGTGTCTCCCCTTCCCGCCACTGTAGGGGCTGTGTTGTTCCCTCAGCCGCCCTCTCCTTTGCCGGGGACAGAGACGGGCAGCCCGGCGCAGCGGCGCCGGAGCTCGGCCCCTTGTTTGTCCGTGGGCCGCGAGGACCCTTCGGGGGCCCTGCCGGAGGACGGCAGCGGCTTGGCCGCTGCCTCCCCCTCCGCGCTGCGGGATGAGCTGCGC
>NW_020670544.1:0-2282 GCF_002925995.2 Terrapene triunguis | reverse complement strand
AAATTGCCTAGGGAGGTTGTGGAATCTCCATCTCTGGAGATATTTAATAGTAGGTTAGATAAATGTCTATCAGGGATGGTCTAGACAGTATTTGGTCCTGCCATGCGGGCAGGGGACTGGACTCGATGACCTCTCAAGGTCCCTTCCAGTCCTAGAATCTATGAATCTATGAATCCCTGCCGGGGCCCCGTCGAAACTGTTCAAATTGGGCCCCGCACTTCCTAAAGCCGGCCCTGCCACTGGCTGTCCCTTCAGATGTCTGTACGCATACAGATCCTGCTTTTTTAATAATTTAAACAACATTGTGTGACTTTCTAAACCTCTTAGTTTATATCCCTTGTCATTAGTTTCTTGGAAATCAGAATTTCTTGAGATTCTCAAAGCCAAGCATAACTTTTTTTTTTACCAATGTCCAACTTTAATCAGTAAAGTTTAGGGCCTGATTCTACTCTCACTGAAGTCATTTCAGTTGCAACTCTTTGACTTCAAAGGATGTATAACTAGGCCCCAAGTCTATATTACAAAGGTTATAGCATCACACTGAAAATCTTTGTCCATTATATGCAGTATTACAGAGTGCATTCATATTTGGTAAACCAATTGGTGTGCATTTGGTAAATCACTGTAACAAGAAATTGTTCCTAATACCATTATTGCCAGATATCATAAGCTTTTGCTTTGGTCATTGTTACACTTAAACTTTAGAGCCCCTGGAAGGTTTGGGTTTTTTTCAAGCTGTATATCAGACTTATAAGTTTCTTTTGTTAAGATCTGCATCATCTTAAATTTAATTTTCATGCCATATGATCACCTCTATGCCAATCACATTAAAAGTGAAGCAAATAAGAGTGAGACACAGTGTTAGGATGACTAAGTCTAGAAATAGCATAGCATAAAACTTGAGAGAATTACCGAGTGCCTGAATTCTTATGCATATGAGTAAAATTACTCACATGGCTAGATGTTTGTAGGATTGGGCGCTAACATCTTCTTGTCCCCCACACAGCTACGCTTTTTAAATCATTTTCATCTCTGACCCTGACAAATGCTACTAAATATTTTATTTAGTATAATTAATTACCAGTCTAGCTCCTCTTTTGCCCCAGGAAGGAAATTCTATTCATGTTGAGGCCACAACAGCATCCAGTCTTGTTCTGTTTTTTATACCAGTTTGGCATTTTCCCATGTTTTGAGTCTAGGTAGAAAAATGACTGCATAAAATTTCACTGGAAATGGAAAATGGCTTCTCAGTATTAGTGGGGAAAGGTTACAGGTCACAGTCAGTCCCATGTATAATGCTTAAGGGCCCAATTGTGCAGGCAGCTCTCATAGGAGCAGTCCTTGTTCATTGAAGTCAAGGGGACTTCTCCATGAAAAATTTAGGCCAAAATATATCTTTGAAGAATTTTAACTGTCATTTCAGATGAATCATTGCCTATGTAAGAACTACACTAGAATTATTTATTTTAATCACTGAAATATGTAATATAGATACATGTTTAATAGAGAGATTTGACTTAGCAATTAGATTTTAAATAGAATTTGTAAGCAAGACAATTATTTTATTAAGTGTAAAAGTAATTTACAGATGGGTGCTTTTGATTTTAAGTGCTTCCAATTTAAGGGGAAAAATACTTGATGCCTCCTGTGTATATGTATGTGTAGATATAGATAGATATATATGTGTGTGTGTGTGTGTGTGTGTGTATTTGGTATAATAGGATTATACAGTCTTTGTGAGTCACTGATACGTGCAATAAACTTTAGAGCATGTGCAAATGAATGTTTGTCATTTCATAGTCTCTGAAGGCTGGGTCTGTTGTAGACCCCAAATCTGTAGAGTCAGCTCCCATTGACTTCAATGGGCTTTGGATCAGATCCCAGGTAGAGGAGGGAATATCCATTTTAAAGGGACTCCATCAATTTAAAGTCTATTCAATCTCAAAAAATGAATTAAAAGTTGTCCCAGATACAACTGTGAAACCATTACAGAATTAAGGAACGGTATTTTCATATTAAAGAATTCTCTCCCTTTTTTTGCTGTGTGGAAAAATCATATAAACGGGGAAACTAAGGCTCCTTTTCTTAGAAAGGCTTTGGGGCAGAGAACCTCTTTCCACATATAGCTCTCTTATAGATTCATAGATTCTAGGACTGGATGGGACCTTGAGAGGTCATCGAGTCCAGTCCCCTGCCCGCATGGCAGGACCAAATACTGTCTAGACCATCCCTGATAGACATTTATCTAACCTACTCTTAAATATCTCCAGAGATGGAGATTC
>NW_020670543.1:0-6215 GCF_002925995.2 Terrapene triunguis | reverse complement strand
TGGAATGGATATGAGCAACACATCTCGAAGAACAACAGTTACAACGGTGAGTAACCGTCTTTTCTTCTTCGAGTGCTTGCTCATATCCATTCCAGTTAGGTGACTCCCAAGCCCCACCTAGGAGGCGGGGTCGGAGTGAGACATTGCTGTGTGCAGAACCGCTGACCCGAAAGCAGCATCGTCTCTGGATTGTTGCACCAGCGCATAGTGAGTAGCGAACGTGTGGACCGATGACCACACTGCGGCTCTACAGATGTCCTGGATAGGGACTTGAGCTAGGAAGGCAGTCGAGGAGGCCTAGGCTCTCGTGGAATGAGCGGTGAGGCGTGGCGTCGGTACACCGGCCAGGTCGTAACAAGCACGAATACAGGACGTGATCCAAGATGATAGGCACTGGGAAGAGACCGGTGAGCCTTTCATCCGGTCGGCCACCGCAACGAAGAGTTGCGTCGTCTTCCTAAATGGCTTTGTACGGTCGATATAGAAAGCCAGGGCCCTGCGAACGTCTAAGGAATGCAAACGCTGGTCTTGACGAGTAGCGTGCGGTTTCGGATGGAAGACTGGGAGGAATATGGCCTGGTTTACGTGAAAAGGTGAGACCACTTTTGGAAGAAAGGCAGGGTGGGGGCGAAGCTGCACCTTGTCCTTGTGGAACACCGTGTAAGGGGGCTCGGATGTCAGCGCCCTGAGTTCCGAGACGCGTCGTGCTGAGGTGATGGCTACGAGGAAGGCTGTCTTCCAAGATAGGTACAGGAGTGAGCAGGTCGCCAATGGTTCAAACGGAGGCCCTGTGAGCCTGGAGAGGACAAGGTTGAGGTCCCACGTCGGAACCGGCTGCCGTTGCTGTGGGTACAGCCGGTCTAAGCCCTTGAGGAATCTAACGACCATCGGGTTAGAGAAAACCGAGGACGTGAGTTCTCCTGGGTGGAAAGCGGAAATAGCGGCGAGGTGAACCTTGATTGAGGATGTCGCCAAGCCTTGCTGTCTTAGGGACAGGAGGTATTCCAGTATGCAGGGGATAGGTGCCTGCAAGGGAGAAGTAGCTCGTTGCTCACACCAACAGGAGAACCGCTTCCACTTGGCTAGATAAGTGGTCCGCGTAGAGGGCTTTCGACTTCCCAGCAGAACCTGCTGGACGGCCTGCGAGCACTGCCGCTCTGTCCGACTCAACCATGGAGCATCCACGCCGTGAGGTGGAGAGACTGTAGGTCGGGGTGACACAACCGGCCGTGGTCCTGGGAGATGAGGTCCCGACTCAAGGGGAGTGTGATCGGCGTTCGTACTGAAAGCTCCAGCAGTGTGGTGTACCAGTGCTGCCTCGGCCAAGCGGGGGCGACTAGAATCACCCATGCATGATCCCTGCGGATCTAGAGCAGTACCCTGTGGACCAGCGGAAATGGAGGGAAGGCGTAGAACAGGTGGTCCTTCCATGTTAGAAGGAAGGCGTCTGACCGAGAGCCCGGGGCTCGTCCGTGCAGGGAGCAGAATATCTGGCACTTCCTGTTGGCCCGAGATGCGAAGAGGTCGACCTGGGGAAATCCCCACCTCTGGAAGACGGAATAGATGACGTCCGGGCGAATTGACCACTCGTGTGTCTGGAAGGACCTGCTGAGACGGTCCGCCAGCGTATTCTGGACTCCAGGAAGGAAGGATGCCGTGAGATGTATCGAGTGGGCGATGCAGAAGTCCCACAGGCGAATGGCCTCTTGGCATAGGAGCGATGAGTGGGCTCCGCCTTGCTTGTTGATGTAAAACATGGCCGTGGTGTTGTCGGTGAGAACCAACACGCAACGGCCCTGTAGGAAGTTGAGGAATGCCTGGCAAGCTAGGCGCACCGCCATCAGCTCTCGGACGTTGATGTGGAGGGCTAGTTGGGCCACGGACCACAGGCCCTGGGTATGGTGCTCCCCGAGGTGAGCGCCCCATCCTAGAGATGAAGCATCCGTGACTAGGTGGAGGGAGGGTTGTGGGGCGTGAAAGGGCACTCCTGCACAGACCACCGTACGATCCGTCCACCAGGTGAGGGAGGCCAGGACCGAGGCCGGAACCGTGACCACCATATTCAGGTCGTCTCGATGAGGACGGTAGACCGATGACAGCCAAGCCTGCAGTGGGCGAAGTCGTAGCCTGGCGTGCCTGGTTACGTAGGTGCACGAGGCCATGTGGCCCAATAGGGCAAGGCATGTTCTTATGGTGGTGATTGGAAAAGTCCTGAGTCCTTGAATGACGCTTAGGATGGTATGAAAGCGGCTGTCGGGGAGGATGGCTTGGGCGCGTCTGGAGTCCAGGACTGCTCCGATAAACTCTATCCTCTGAGTTGGTACCAGGGTGGACTTTTCTCTGTTGAGTAGAATGCCCAACTCGTGGAAAGTGTGCGTCACCATGCGGACATGAGCCTGCACTTGGTCCCTGGTGCGGCCGCGTACCAGCCAGTCGTCCAAGTACGGGAACAGCTGTATCCCTTGTCGACGAAGGAAGGCCGCGACGACTGCCAGACACTTTGTGAACACTCTGGGAGCCGAGGACAAGCCGAAGGGAAGGACTGCAAATTGGTAGTGCACTGTGTTTACTACGAATCGCAGGAAGCGCCTGTGAGGCGGATAGATCGCTATATGAAAATAAGCGTCCTTCATGTCGAGGGCGGCGAACCAGTCTCCAGGATCCAGTGAAGGGATGATGGTCCCCAATGATACCATGCGGAACTTCAACTTTACTATGAATTTGTTGAGTCCACGCAAGTCTAAGATGGGGCGTAGACCCCCTTTTGACTTGGGAATCAGGAAGTAGCGGGAGTAAAACCCCCTGCCCCTTAGCTCCGATGGAACCTCCTCTATGGCCCCCATAGCGAGGAGCCCAAAAACCTCCTGTGTAAGGAGTTGCTCGTGAGAAGGGTCCCTGAAGAGGGACAGGGAGGGGGAGTGGGGGGGGGGGCGAGGAAAACTGGAGGGCGTATCCCCTCTCCACCGTGCGAAGGACCCAACGGTCCGAGGTTATACGGGACCAAGCAGGGTGGAAACGGGAGAGGCGATCCCGGAAGGGGGGAGTCGGATCCTGGATACCGGTCGAGGTGCCGTCCTCGACCGCACCTTCAAAAGTTTTGCCTAGGCCCTGAAGGTGGCCTAGGCTGACCCTGGTTTTGACCAGGTTGAGGGCCGGTCGACCTCCGCCTGCCTCCTCGACCCCGCCGCCTGGCAAAGTCCTGTCTAGGACGAGTCGGGGGAGGGTAAAATCTCTGCGGCGGCGGCCGGAAGGGTCTGCGCTGAGGCCCCGGGACATGCATCCCCAGGGAGCGCATCATTGTCCGCGAGTCCTTGAGGTTTTGGAGCCTCGCGTCAGTCTTCTCTGAGAAGAGGCCCTGGCCCTCAAACGGCAGATCTTGTAGAGTCTGCTGCAGCTCTGGTGGCAAGCCAGACACCTGGAGCCAGGAGAGTCGCCGCATGGCTATCCCCGAAGCCAGGGTTCTAGCCGCCGAGTCCGCAATATCGAGGGATGCCTGCAAGGAGGTACGTGCCACCCGCATACCCTCCTCTACCAAAGCCCCAAACTCCTCCCTCGACTCCTGGGGAACCAGCTCCTTGAATTTCCCCATCGAGGACCAGGAGTTGAAGGAGTAACGGCTCAGGAGCGCCTGTTGGTTGGCCGCTCGGAGTTGGAGCCCCCCCCGCAGAGTAGACCTTGCGTCCGAACAAGTCGAAGCGCTTAGCGTCCTTCGACTTGGGCGCAGCGGCCTGCTGGCCATGGCGCTCCCGTGCATTCACCGATGACACCACCAGTGAGCACGGCTGGGGGTGGGTATAGAGGTATTCGCAGTCTTTGGAGGGAACAAAGTACTTCCGCTCCACCCCTCTGGCCGTGGGTGGAATCGAGGCCGGGGTTTGCCAGATGGTGGTGGCATTGGCTTGAATAGTGGGGATCAGTGGTAACGCCACCCGAGAGGGGGCGTCCGCTGAAAGTATGTTCACAATGGGGTCGTGAACCTCCACAATCTCCTCCACTTGGAGGTCCATATTGCGTGCCACCCTTCGCAACAGGTCCTGGTGCGCACGAAGGTCAATAGGAGGCGGACCCATGGCGGATGTGCCCGCTACAGCCTCATCGGGGGAGGAGGAAGAGGATCCCCCTGGTGGCAAGGGGTCCAAGGGCGGTTCCTGCTCCAGGTGCTCCTGGAGGTGAACATCAGCAGCCCCTGTGGCCAGGGCCTCCATCGGAGTGGGCACCGGCGCCTCCATACCACCTGGTGGAGGGCGGGAGATGGTGGCCTCCGGGACCCTGGGCTCGGAGCGTGCCGAGTGGGACGCAGAAGGAGGGGCGCCTTGCGCCTGATGGTAGGCCCACGGCGTCCAGAAGGACCAATGCGCAGGAGCTTGCGTAGGGTTCTCCGCCGTCTCCTGCAAGTGGGTGGCCTCCGCGTCCGAGGAATGGGACGCTGACCTCGATGGCCACGGCGGTGCCGAGTGCACTGACACCGGCACCGGATGGTACGGTGCCGATCGGTGCCGGTCGTAGGGCGATCTGTCCCTGCGCGGTGCCGGGGAACGGTGCCGAGACCTAGATCGGGATCGGTGCCGGTAGTCTCTTCGGTGCCGAGAGCCCGATCTGGAGCGGGACGAAGATCTTGAGGAGACCCGGTACCGGGAGCGGCCTCTCGAGCCCGAGCGGCGCTCGTACCGGTGCCGGGAGCTCCGCCTCGAGCCCGAGCGGTGCCGGTCATCGCGACGGTGCCGGGATCTGGAACGGCGTCGCGAAGGTGATCGGTGCCGCGAGTACGACCGGTGCCGAGGTGACATTCGGCGCCGGGACTCCGAGCGGCGCCAGGACGTGCTCCGGGACCTTGAACGGTGCCGCAAGTCTGGAGCTGGAGACGGCGGGTGCAGCAGGGCAGGCTTGCCCCTGGACTGCAGCTGGTGCGGAGCAACCGGTGCCGGGAGGTGTGACGGCCCCGGTTCGCTGAAGGCAATCAGGTCCCGTGCCGTTGCAAAAGTCTCCGGGGTGGACGGAAGACAAGGTTCCACCACCAGCCTAGGTGGGGAAACAGTCCGCACCGGACTCGACGGCCTCGGTGCCGGAGTCAACGGTGGGGCCGCCTGTTGTGGGCGGTCCAACGGCGGACGCGGCTCTACCCCCGGCACCGAGGGAGCCGGCGTCTTCGGCGCAGCCGTGTCCTGGCTCTTGCGGGCCTTCTTGTGGCCCGGAGACAGCGATCGGCGCCGAGGCCCCTGAGGCGGGCGCGGTGCCGACGTCGGTCGGAGCCGCCGGGGCGCTGCGCACCGAAGCGCTCGGTGCCGGGGCGCTGCGCACCGAAGCGCTCGGTGCCGGGGCGCTGCGCACCGAAGCGCTCGGTGCCGGGACGCTGCGCACCGAAGGAGGGTCCGGACTCAGAGCCGCCTCCATCAGGAGCTGTCGGAGCCTGAAATCTCGCTCCTTCCTCGTCCTCGGCTTGAAGGCCTTGCAGATAGGACACTTATCTGCGGGATGGGCCTCCCCAAGGCACTTCAAGCAGGAACTATGCAGGTCGCTTGTTGGCATGTGCTTCCCGCAGGACGCGCACGGCTTAAAGCCAGGAGCCTTGGGCATGAGCCCGGCTGTGCGCCGGGGGGAAAAGGGGGGAGACAACCCCCTAAACCCCCGCTAACAATTTACAACTAAACAAGAACTAAACAACTAACTATCTAAAGAACTGTAACAACTATACACAACTATCTACACTAATGAGAATGAGAAAGCTAGGGAGAGTGGAGATCAGCTATGCCGCGCTCCACTGTTCCAACGACCGTCAGGGGCGGTAAGAAGGAACTGAGGGGGCGCTGGGTCGGCTGGGGTATATATCCAGCGCCATAAAGGCGCCACTCCAGGGGGCTCCACAGCCGACCCAGCGGGGGTTGCTAGGGTAAAAATCTTCCGACGATCGTGCACGCGGCGCGCGCACACCTAACTGGAATGGATATGAGCAAGCACTCGAAGAAGAATTGTTGTTTCTTCTGCTCTGGGATGTGATCAATAAAATCCATGAACTTACTATAGTTTTTGTGGTCATATTTTGCAAGGACTGCGGTATAATTAGCTATGCGAAAATGTAGCGTCGAGGATGCATATACTTTACGGCCAAAGAGGTCCAGGCGTTTACTGTCTTTGTTGGCTGTGGTGGAGCGGGCGTACTGTTGGTTGGCTCTCTGGTTCGCTGCGTCCACTACCAATGAGTTTGGCGCCGGATGGGT
>NW_020670542.1:0-1287 GCF_002925995.2 Terrapene triunguis | reverse complement strand
GAAAGCTTATGCTCCAATACTTCTGTTAGTCTTAAAGGTGCCACAGGACCCTCTGTTGCTTTTTACAGATTCAGACTAACACGGCTACCCCTCTGATGCAAGGAAGTGGGTCATCGGTAGCAGAGCTGGGTGAATACTGCAAACATTTTTCTTCAAATTGTCACTTCAAAAAGCATGTTTAGGATCCTATTGTAGGATATGTGCACAAAAATAGTTTTGAATCCTTAATCACAAGTATTCACACCTGAAAATGGATTCTAACTCCTCCAATCAGGCAACAGAAGCTTGCCATGTGACCAAATGCGCAGGTAAAACCTGTGACAAAAAACACTTCTAAAACACTCACGAGTTGCTTGTGAACAAGCTACAGGCCAAAAATTATTCCCATAAATTATTCAGTGAATGCTTTCAAACAACAAATTATTTATTTGTTTTGTGGTAGAATCCAGAGGCCCCAGTTAAGCTTGAGGCCTCATTGTGCTAGCTCCTGTAAACACAAATAGTGAGAGACAGTTCCTATGAAGACTGACAATGGAAGCATTTTTATACCCATTTGACAGATGGGGAACTGAGGCATACAGAATAAAGGTCTGGTCAGGCCCTAAAGGACTTACCCAAGGTCACACAGCAAGTCTTTGCTAGAAGCAGGAGCTAGTCTCCTGAGTCTCCGTTCAGTGCCTTAACCACAAGATCATCCTTCCTCTCAAGGGTCAGAGACATAATGTAGCTCCCTCCTCCTCACCTCTGCCTCAGCACAGAGAGGAGCAGAGTTCTCTCCCTGTTTTCCCCAGGCATTGTGACTGCTTGATACAATGCACATTATCTCCTGGAGCTCCTGCTGGTGCCATGCGCCTCCAACAGGAACTGAGAAAGACACTTCTGGTCCCCTAACTGGTATTGCAGCTCAGTTGGACCAGTGAACCTGGCTGCTAGAGACAGGGAAGTGTAGTAACATTATACAAGGCACTGGTGAGACCTCATCTGGTTTAGTGTGTGCAGTTCTGGTCTCCCATATTTAAGAAAGATGAATTCAAACTGGAACAGATGCAGAGAAGGATGACCTGAGGAATGAAAAACCTACCTTCTGAGAAGAGACTCAAAGAGCTTGGCTTGTTTAACCTAACCAAAAGAGGGCTAAGGGAAGATATGATTACTTTCTATTAATATATCAGAGGGATAAATACCAGGGAGGGAGAGCAGTTATTTAAGTTAAGCACCAATGTGGACACAAGAACAAATGGTTTCAGAGTAGCAGCCGTGTTAGTCTGTATCCGCAAAAATAACAGG
>NW_020670541.1:0-2324 GCF_002925995.2 Terrapene triunguis | reverse complement strand
CCCCGTTTTTCATTCTTTTTTTCTCCATTCTCCTCCTGGGGCTCAGGGCTGGGGGTGCAGGGTCTGGGAGGGAGTTAGGGTGTGGGGGGCGCTCAGGGTGGGGTGTGGGGTCTGGGAGGGAGTTAGGGTGCGGGAGGGCGCTCAGGGTGGGGGTGCAGGAGGAGGCTCAGGACTGGGGCAGGCAGGAGGTGCAGAGCACTTACCTGGGGCAGCTCCTGTTTGGTGCAGGGGGTGTGCAGGTGGCTCTGCGCAGCGCGGCACCGCCCCCATGGCCACGATTCTGGGAGCCGTGATTCTGGGAGCTGCCCCCTCCCCCCGTCAGGCAGGGCCACCCGGAACGCAGGGGCTTTAGGGGCTGCAGGGCCCTGGGCTAAGGGGGCCCCGGGGCCCTGGCCTGCAGCTCTAAACCCCCTTTTGGAATGCGGCCCTGTGAGCATGGGCCGGAGGACTCAGGAGGAGCAGGGGCAGCCGCGCAGCCAGCAGCCAGAGAGAAGCGTCGCTTTCCCCTTCAAAGCGCTGCTTCTCTCCAGCCGGCTTTGAAGGGGAAAGTGCTGCTTCTCTCCGTCCACTGGCTGCGCGGCTGCCCCAGGTCCTCCTGAGTCCTCTGGCCTGTGCTCGCAGGGCCGCATTCTAAAAGGGGCTTTAGAGCTGCAGTCCAGGGCCCCGGGGCCCCCTTAGCCCAGGGCCCTGCAGCCCCTAAAGCCCCAGCGTTCTGGGTGGCCCTGCCTGCCTGGGGGCGGAGGGGAGGGCAGCTTCCCCGCTCGCTCCCTCCCTCCCAGAAAGTCTTAAGCGCCGCCAAACAGCTGTTTGGTGGGGGGAAGTGCTGGGAGGGAGGGAGGAAGGAAGGGGGAGGAGGCGGAGAAGAGAAACTTGTGCAATGCTCCCTTGTAAAGTCAGCCAAACGATGCTATAAGGGAGCATTGCACAACTTTAAACGAGCATGTTCCCTAATGGAGCAGCGATGTAACTTCGAAACAACGTTAACTGAGAGGACATTAAGTGAGGAGTTACTGTATGTAAATGAGTGTGTACCATTGGCAGGGGACCATTTCAACCCTGGTCTATATGGCTTCATCTTTGCTGTTTTTCCATTTTTTAGGAAATATAATTATTGTGGGCAATGCTAAAAAATCCTAATATTCATTAACATTTAATATCATAATATTAACATTTCAGTTAAATTATGTCTGTCCCAGGGAAGTAATGCAACTCAGGGGTCCCAATCTCAGGAATTTGTATTTCAGAGGATAATTATTATTTTCACATACTGTTCTTGTAGATAGTCAGACTTTGCTTTTTAATCAACGTCTTTAGGTGAAAAGAGGTGCATGCACTTACTGACTTAAGATCTTCATAACATTAAACTTCCTCACTGTTTTTACCCAAAACTGGCTTATTTGATAGATCCCCTAGAAGTGTGAACAACAAGCCACATTTGAAAAAGAAATCAGTTTAGCATATACAGTAGCAGAAATTTAAAATCACCATATACCTTCTAATCTAACAAAAGTTTCATTCAAAAAATAAATGAATAAACAGGACATTCTTAATATTCCTATACAAAGGTGGCTAATTTAAATGCTTGTGACTTTAAAACTAACTTCCGTATTTTCTTTGAGCGTGGTGTTGAACCTTATATCACAAACGTCAAATCTGGCTTGCTTTTTTTTATCTCATTGGGTCAGATTCTGATTAATTTAATCTTATTCCACGAATAGTCCCATAGAAGTGAACAGACTATGTTTGCTTTAAGATACCACGTAATATGAATAATATTGGTTTCAGACTTGGAACAAGCATAGAAAATTTCAAGAAATTTGCTTGAGGAAGTTATGAAAAACAGAAGTTAGAATGCAAGTTAGAATTCAGCTGGAAGAATGGTATTTTAAAAGAGTGACAGTTTATTATTCATGGTTATTTTGGATTCTCTGTACATATTTATAGCACATTTTGGATATAGAATAGCTATAGATGTTGTTACCACGTTACTGACAGACTTCACTGTAGTGTGACCCAACTTATCATGTGACATATGATCTGACATAGCATGACCCTTTGCTGAGAGAAGTCATAGGAGAAATACCATGAATATTTGTAGCATTTACACTACTCCTGCCATAGCAGGTATCCTCATTTCACCTGATCTGGCACATTACTGCAAAAGATTTATACAAAGTTACATGATAAGCACATACATGATATGGTTTCTAATGAGGAAATTGTTTTTTCTTTTGCTAAGATTGTTTAAAATAAAATATTTAACAATTTCTTTTTTATAAACCCTTAATATGTTTATGAAAAAGTTAAAAAATAATCCTTTGGCT
>NW_020670540.1:0-3143 GCF_002925995.2 Terrapene triunguis | reverse complement strand
GACTTTATCTTTGTGGAGAAGCTGGGACATTATTCCCATTGAATGACATCATAAATGGAGTCACTGTCCCCACTGTTATTCTAGGGGACTCTGCTTGCCCCCTGTTGCCATGGACCTGT
This sequence comes from Terrapene triunguis, assembly GCF_002925995.2. Taxonomy (NCBI): domain Eukaryota; kingdom Metazoa; phylum Chordata; order Testudines; family Emydidae; genus Terrapene; species Terrapene triunguis. Next base: position 3,024 of record NW_020670540.1, on the reverse strand, counting down.
AACAGTCTGGTGTAGCCAGCTTCCAGATCCTATAGCAACCTGCTTCTAGAACAACAGCCGCCTCTCTCATATGGTGCTAAAGGGTTGGGGCAAGGTAATCACAAACTTCTGCTTCTTCATGTGAAAGTTCTGGGCCCAGTATCGGTCACCCCAAGTCCACATGACTATGTGATCTCACCAGTCTGTGCATGTGGCCCTACTTCAGAAGCATCAGTCTACATAGGAGCAATGTGCAGCTAATGTTACAGGCATGAGCAGCATCAGCTGGATTGCAGCTAGCCATGTTACAGGTCCATGGCCCAACCATTTTGGACTTGGCAAATCAACTGTGGGGTGGTTGTGGCAAATGTTTGTGAAGTGATTACTCAAAGGTGCTGGGCATTACAAATTGTTTTTGAAGTAATTACTGGCTTTGAGAGAATGGGCTTTCCAAACTGTGTTGGGGTCATTGTTGGGACACGTGCCTATGGTTTTGCCTTCTGCAAGGAGCATAAGTACACAAACTGCAATGGGTACTACTTTATGGTTAGGCAGGCCCTGGTCAACCATAGGAGCAGATTGAGGATCTTAGAACAATTGAATGGATCAGTGGAGATAAAAGTATATGATATCACTACCAGCGAACCCCAAGAATTAATAATTGCAATTGATGGGTTCTATAGCGAATGTTCCTGGAATTTGCACTGTGTTAAATGAGAGGCCCTTATTGTTATTTGGTCACCCAATTAGTGAACAATTAAACAAATACCCAAATTGCTCACAGGGGGCTGCCATTAGATTAGCACAACAGAGGGCTTGGGTTATTTCTTCTAGAAAGAAGAGAGATTTGACCGGATCCCTGTGGGATGGGGCCAATAGTGCAGCAGCAGTTTGGAATATTTTTAAGAACCAAGAACATGATGAGAAATTGGGGCAACTAGAGAAGGCCATTGTCCTTGTTTCTGGAGTACAACTAACCCAGATACAGGCTGGAGTTGGTGAGTTACATGTTATTTCCGCCCTTAGTTCAATGACCCAGAAGTTGCTGACAGAGATGGTATTGAATATCACTGAGGCTGGGAAGGCATTGCAGTGGGATCTAGCATGTTCAGAAATTCAGGATTTCCTGAATGACTAGCTAATGGCCATTCGGAATGATCTAGAGCATCAGGCTTGGCCCACTGCCCTTACAGACACATCAGGAGTACCATCTGATCTGTGGCCATGGAGACATACTTGGAGACTTTCTGGGTGAAGGTGCGGACGTTCTCAATGCTCCTTCCAAGCATATGGACCGGTTGAGGGGGTGTGGGATCCCACATACCATATCCTGCCGGGTCCATGGGGAGGATGCATGTGGGATTGGGTAATTCACCGAGACATCTGGGAAATTAGACCACCTGGTATGCCCAATCGATTTTTAGTCAGTGCTCCTGGGCTTACACCTGACATTTGGATGGGGTTAGGGAGTCAATGGACATTTTGGCCATTAGAACCCCCACAGCTTCAGTGTATCCGTAAACTGAAGCCAGGAGCAGTTGTTACTCTTCATGACTACGTTTGCTGGGAGGGTAGGGGACAAGGAACCACCCTGACAGGACACTTATTTTTTTCAAGCTAATGATAGCTGTGTGTATGTTAAAGCCACCACATTGCAAGACATGCATTTTAATCTCATTACCACTGCAGGCAATCATATTATTTACTGGCCTGCAGATACAGTTTTTCAAGTAGCCCTTAGGTTCCAGATACCCTTTAATTGGACTAGTTTAGTATCTGATCGATTTCAAAATTTGCTTTCTCTGTTACCAGAGGTTCAGAAAATCTCTGAAGTACAAGGGCAAATTCACATGCTTCAATATATATATATATATCAAGTTGAAAAGTATGCCTTTCATACACCTTATAGAGTGTCTATTTTATGTATTAAGTATGATGTATTGTGCTTTATGACTAAGACTGTACAACAGCCCCATTATATTATTGCTATGGGAATGTTATTGCTTGTGTTGCTGTTAGCTAGTGTAGGAGTATGTTATTGTTGTTGTAAAGGACGTAATAATAGTAATACCTTTCATGTCCATGCTCATCATGCATTGTCATTACATCCAATCAGAACCCCTAAGATTGAAGCATCTGATGTAGAATCTGAAGTCCAGGACTTAATGCAAATAGAGATTTAAGAATGTTTGTTGTACTAGAAGTACAAAAGGGGGGGTTGTGGAAGCAGAAAAAGAACTGTCAGAAAAGAACTGCAATGCATGACAGTTTGTTAGCAAGAGTCAGGCTAACTGTAGCCCTGATAACGCGAGATTTGTAGAAGCGAGGATTGTGTGAGGCGGGTGAGAAAGAACTGTGTGAGAAGTTATTGCGACCTTGTGTAGATAATATGGAATGTAGACTAAGAGTCTACATTAGTGAGCAAAACAAGATATTAGAATGACCTATGTATAAACAAAATGCAGTTGTTGCTCATTATTGTCTGTAACAAAAGGTATAAATGCTTGCTGTAATTGTTTACTGTTGAGGGAGACCTGCTTAGCTCTCTCCCTCTGCACAATTGTGAGAGTTAATAAAGCTTCTGACTTGCTGTACCCAAACAAAAGAGTGAGAACTCAGTTTTTCTCCGACAATTTGGGAGGGGATATTGACATGCTAAGTTTTCAAATTAGTTCAATGTTTTATTCATTGGCAAGTCAAGAACTATTAGCAGAGATTTGAAAATAATTAGATATACTCTCAGTTTCAGAGAACACTCGATAGAACCTTGTTTTGGTCTGAAAATTAAGCCAAAATTATATGGAGGCCAAAACAGGGCTTCGTGAATGCAGTTAGTTGAAGCTTTTCAAGTTTTGCATAATTTAAAACCACTGTCATTCCCTTTTTTAGTTTTAACTTGCTAAACTGGAAGTTTTGTTTATAATTTTAGAATTAAAAGGGCCCACAAATGAAAATATTTACACACAAAGCAGTACAATATAGCTACAATTACTTCTAAGTGGGGAAGTGAAGGAGTAATCAATACAAAGCCTTAGGCCCACTCCT
>NW_020670539.1:0-11591 GCF_002925995.2 Terrapene triunguis | reverse complement strand
TCTGTTTTGGCCTATTTGACACTTTTTAGCCTTAACAGTTAGTCCTGACATTCACAAGGTGTGTGAATTATTTACAATTTATTCAATTGTTTTATTTACCTAAATTTCTAAACAAAATATCTCTTGACTGAAAATTCAAATTCAAAACTTCCCATTACAAAATGTTGAAATGGGATGGTTTTAAAAACTCAAACCTCCTTTTATGAAAAGCTTTTGGTTTCATTCTTTCAGTGAACAGAACGTTATTTCTCAAACAGTTTCAGTTTTGAAGAATCAGCATTTTTCAGCTAAAGACTAGAGAGGGGAGATGAGTAGCAGAGACCACATGGATTGACACCTTCGTAGCAGGCACAGTGTTGAAATGGCTGAGGAGTTCAGGAGTTCTCCCACCTTTTTGGTTCAGGGAGATGGGAAGGGAGAAGCCTTCTTAATTTGCTGAGGAAATAGGCTGTCTCTCAGTATGTGCAGCAGCTCTGATTGGCTGTAAGCCAAAGGAGTTGGGCAGGTAGCCAATCAGAGTGGGGTTACCATATAGAAACATCTGAAAACCTATGGATTATGGGGAAATCCCATAGACCTGGCAAATTGGAGGCCAACTGAATTCCCACAGAGCTGGCAGGTCTGAGTTAATTTGACTTTGAAAGGTGTCGCCAGTACAGGTACAACATTATCATACAAACATCTGATTACCTTGGTTACCTCTGTATAATAAAATTTTTCTATCTCATCCACTCTCCTCACTCACCACCCTTAAACACCCTCCCCTTTAGCTTATTTGGAGGGAGCAGGGCTTTCTCTTGTATTCCTCTCCTATCTCCCTTGCTGCTGTAGCTCATTTTCATCGCAGGGAAGACAGCAGCTCCAGGCAGAAATAATGCAGCTCCCCACATTCCCAGCATCACCACACATATTTTCTTGTGGTCTGCTGTCTCTGCTTGAGACTGAGGTATGAGTGAAGGACGGAATGGAGCTGGTAACTCCATGAGAGCCACATATGGGGCCCAAGAGTGTACAATAACTACAGTGTGTGTGTACCATTAATGTGCTTTACTTTCTCTTTTCTGCACAAGTACATCACTCTGTATTGTGTCTGACGATCTAAGTATCTGTAGTGTAGTTGTAGCCATGTCGGTTCCAGAATATTAGAGAGACAAGGTGGGTGAAATTGGTCCAGTAAAAGATATTACCTCACCCACTTTGATCATCAGTTATCCTCAACCTGGGATATTTCTGCTGCCAAAAGGAGGAAAATTGGCGGTAGATGCCTCTTTGAATTCTATGACTGTTGTTTCTCACTTTCATTTCAGAATGGAGAAGGACTCACAAGTATGCAGGTAATAGAATACACATTTCTCCTGGTAATCAGAAATCATCTTCCTAATTTAAAAAATAAATAAATATGGAAACAGAACATATTGCTATCAAGCAGGTAACAACTGGGGCTTTACTCCATTTCCTTTCTGGCCTTACTCATTCTGTTCTTTCAACCATTGTAACTTATATCAGAATCTGGCGCAACATATTTGAGTATCAATAAGATAAACATTTCAGAATCCCTCCCATTTCTGTGTAAAATTCAATCAAATATCACATCTCTGAAATATTTCAATGTAATCAAATTGTCAGAATAGAACAAAATCCATCATCAGTAGGCATTTTTCCTGAGTAAGGACATCAGGAATTGGCCCACAAGCCATATCTCCCATGTTCCAGTTTATACTGAAATTAGACAAGGGTTCTTAAATTCTCTCTTTGCAGGTGACATCACTCTTAATCCAGATACAGCCCACCCCAACCTCTCCATTTCTGAGGATAAGAAGAAATTTACTCATGAACTCCAACCTCAAAATGTTCCACCAACTCCAGAGAGGTTCGATTCGACTGTCTGTGTGTTGGGCTCTGAAGGATTCTCCTCTGGAAAGCACTACTGGGAGGTGGATGTTGGGAGCAGCAATGACTGGGACCTGGGGGTGGCGAGAAAATCCATACAGAGAAAAGGAAAACTTTCCCTGTCCCCTAAAGAGGGATTCTGGGCTCTGGGTCTGAGTGGAAGAGATTATTGGGCAAAAACAGATCCATGGACCCGGGTCATGGTGCAGAAAAAGCCCAAGAAAATTGGAGTTTACCTTAGTTACCAAGACAGGCAGGTGACCATTTTGAATGTAACTGACAGGTCTGTGTTGTTCACATTTAATGATTGTTCATTCTCAGGTGAGGTTTATCCATTCTTTAAAAATTCCCACAAAGAAACATCAATGAGAATTTGTTCTATACGAGAAGATGAATGAGGTTAAAGTGGCACTGCCACTCGTTTGTCCCAATGTATCTTTGAAATCAAGTTTCTCAGCAATGAATTTGAATTACATTTTATCTCTATATTATTGTGATGCCATCTCTAGAGCAGCACTGTTACTCATGTTATGGCTATGAACCTATGACATCAATTTTCTCTCCAATAAAATGTGAACTGTAGTTTTTACTCCGTACTTTGTGATCTGCCATCTTAATTTCAACAACAAATGATCTTGTTTGTTACTGCTGACAAATACTGTTATTTGATTAGGCTGTTAAGGAAAGGATATTTGTGTTGCAGAGAAATCAGCTGCCAAAATTAGGTTTTCAAGATTTTCAAGAGCTCAGCTGCCAGTTACTGAGCATGAAGAGCTCATTAGAAAATCTGACAATAACTGTCACAGTGGGAGCTGCTGGGTGGCTATTAATGGGGAAAACCCCATCCTGTCTCATACATTCATTTATATCTCAGAGACAGACCATCACCAAACTTATAATATAACAAATTAAGGGCTTGCGACTGGCCTGTGTAGCTACACCGTGAGGAAAGGTAATATAAAGTACCCCCCATCCCTCTACACAGCCATGCAAGATTTACTGTCATAGTTACAAGGCAGCTGCACCTCGGACACTTTCCAGTCCCTCTGAGAGCTCCCAACCTGAGGACTCTTGACCTTCCCTGTCTCAGGGTGGAATCTCATGAGTCTTCAACTCTTAGACAGGGCTCTGACTACAGTAACCTGGTCATACCATCCACTTACCACCCTTCAGTCCCATCTCAGACTGGACACCTGCTTGATCCTCCTTTCAGGAAACAGTGACCAATGATACTGACCAAAAGCCTTTTAAAAACTAAGTATTTTTATTTAGCAGTTGTGTAGTTTATAGAAATAGAGTAATATCCTTTTAAATCATCTACGAGCCCTTTGTTCGTGTTCACCATCGTCTATGAATTGGAAGCTGCCGGAAACCAGTAAGCGCAGCAATATGTATGCACCTAAGCCATGCGTGCTTGTGTATATTTAGAATATTTGGAGCCTGTGTTATTTCTTCATGTCATTTTGGCTTTGTAAGGAGCAGACGACACAATGATTGGTAATAAAGAGTAAAGTCCAGTCCCACAGTACAGTGGAACAGAGAATAACTGCTTAATTCTAGACTAAAAGGAAACTGCAGCCACTTGGACAGTGACAAAACTGATCATTCCAGAAAAAAAATAAAAGGTCTGTAAAAGTCTGGCTGTTTGGGGAAAACTGACTTGTTTGATAGAGTGGGTCAGTCTCCCACTGAGCTGTGGGGAGAGGGTAGAACACAGTATAATAGCTAATAGTATCAGTGTTGAGCAAAAGGTGTCAGTTTTACTGAGTGTAATGGGGATTAAAACCTATAACCCGCTACATAGCCTGACAGCTCCAGGAGGTTCATTTTCTGAGATTGTGGAAATTCTCCAAAATCACCTCTCGCCAAACCAACTGGCAATTGCAGAGTATTTCTGATTTTATAAAGTAAGTCAAAAAGAAAATGAAATAATTTCTAAATATGTGGTCAATTTAAGGATATTAAAAGAGTATGGCCAGTTTGAAGAGAGTTCAAATCATAGAATCATAGAAGATTAGGGTTGGAAGAGACCTCAGGAGGTCATCTAGTCTAACCCCCTGCTCAAAGCAAGACCGACACCAACTAAATCATCCCAGCCAGGGCTTTGTCAAGCCGGGCCTTTAAAAGCTCTAAGGATGGAGATTCCACCACCTTCCTAGGTAAACCATTCCAGTGCTTCACCACCCTCCCAGTGAAGTACTCTTTCCTAATATCCAACCTAGACCTCCCCCACTAACTTGAGGCCATTGCTTCTTGTTCAGTCATCTGCCACCAATGAGAACAGCTGAGCTCCATCCTCTTTGGAACCTCCCTTCAGGTAGTTGAGGGCAGCTATCAAATCCCCCCTCACTCTTCTCTTCTGCACACTAAACAAGCCTAGTTCCCTCAGCCTCTCCTCGTAAGTCATGTGCCCCAGCCCCCTGATCAGTTTTGTTGCCCTCTGCAGGACTCTCTCCAATTTGTCCATATCCTTTCTGTAATGGGGGGGCCCAAAACTGGACGCAATACTCCAGATGTGGCCTCACCAGTGCCAAATAGAGTCCCTTGATCTACTGGCAATGCTCCTACTAATGCAGCCCAATATGCCGTTACCCTTCTTGGCAACAAAGGCACACTACTGACTCATATCCTTCTCATCCACTGTAATCCTGAGGACCTTTTCTGCAGTACTGCTGTTTAGCCAGTCGGTCCACAGCCTGTAGCAGTGCATGGGATTCTTCCTTCCTAAATGCTGGACTTTGCATTTGTCCATGTTGAGATGATGACATTATAGTGACATTAATGACATTATAGTGTTATAAGCAAAATGAAGGAATCCAAAACCAATTATTGGCTGAGGCTGCTTGGACCCTATAACATGCACTAGAACTTGCTGTGCCAGTGGAAACCATTACTGAAGATTCCATGGCGCTGCAGTCACATCACGTGATTTGAGCAATAAACAAACTGGCAGCCAAGTGGAAAGCACGACATGGACACTACTAACAGAAAGACTGGGTACTTTCATTTGTAAATCAGTCTCTCAGTGCAACTGACTCTTAGCTTAAGGACAAAACCTGTAGAAACTGCAACAAAATGAGGCTCACACAGTAAATATCAAGGTCTGTGAACAATGCACAATAACTACAGCACGAGGGCAGTACCAGAAGAGTTCACATGCATTAGCTTGTAGGTGACAACACGGTGTCTACTGAGAATCAGGGCCAGCTCCAGGCACCAGCTCAGCAAGCAGGTGCTTGGGGCGGCCAAGGGGAAGGGGCGGCACGTCGGGCTCTTCGGCAGCAATTCGGCGGTGGGTCCCTCAGTCCCTCTTGGAGGGAAGGGCCTGCCGCCAAATTGCCGCCGGGGAATGAAGCGGCGGCGGTAGAGGTGCCGCACATCACGATCGCAGCTTTTTTTTTTTTTTTTTTGTTTTTTCCCGCCGCTTGGGGCGGCAAAAACTCTGGAGCCGGCCCTGGGGGTAAAAATAGTGACCAGCTTTGTAAAGCACTTTGAGAATAATAATGCAAAGTGCTAGTTAGGTGTTATTATTACTATTCTTTAGGAAAGCAAGTCCTTCAAAAATACAATTGACAAAAGAGTTTACATTTCAACACTATTCTAGGCTGGATTTAAGTGAGAAAATGCATCAATATTTGTATTTCTATTTTTAGTTTCCAGTTGATTAGGGTTACCATATTTGAACTTTCAAAAAAGAGGACACTCTGGGGGGGGTAGCCCCACCCCCTAGCCACTCCCTCCCACTTCCCGCCCCCTGACTACCCCCCACAGAACCTCCAACCCATCCAACCCCCCCTGCTCCTTGTCCCCTGATCGCCCCTTCCCGGGACCCCTGCCCCTAACCACCTCGGGGACCCCACCCTATCTAAGCCTCCCTTGTCCTAGTCCCCGACTGCCCTCTCCTGAGACCCCCCCACCCTAACTGCCCCCCTAGGACCTCGCTCCCTACCTGTCCCCTGACTGTTCTGACTCCTATCCACACCCCCGCCAGATCCCCAGGGCTCCCACGCCTATCCAACCGCTGCCTGTCCCCTGAGTGCCCCCCCAAACCTCCAACACATCTAACTCTCCCTGTCCCCTGACTGCCCCAATCCCTCTGCCCCCTGACAGCCCCCCACAGAACCCCCAACCCATCCAACCCCCCCTGCTCCCTGTCCTCTGACTGCTCCAATCCCTCTCCACACCCCCGCCCCCTGACAGCCCCCCACAGAACCCCCAACCCATCCAACCCCCCCTGATCCCTGTCCCCTGACTGCTCCAATCCCTCTCCACACCCCCGCCCCCTGACAGCCCCCCCCATAACTCCTGACTCATCAAAACCTCTCCCTGCTCCCTGACTGCCCCCCGGGACTCCCCTTACCACCATGCTGCTCGAGCCACGTGGAGCAGGCTGCCGCGCTGCCGAGTGAACAGCCCCTCCCCCACAGAGTGCTGAGGCAGGGGGAGGTGGGAGCGGGGGAGGGGCTCTGGCTGCTGGAGGCCAATGGGAGTGGCTCAGTTGGGCCCAGCCACCCTATCAGCCGCGCTGCACTCTGCATGGAGGGGAGGGGGGGACATCCCGTACCTTCCTATCTTATTACCAATTCCTCCCGGACGGCTTTTTAAAGAAGAAAAAGCCGGACATGTTCGGGGAAATACGGACGGATGGTAACCCTACAGTTGATTTCAAGTCTGGTGAGACATGCTGATGGACTTAAGGAATACAAGACTAGTCACAACAGCTCTGATCATTGATAAAATGATCCCATTATCATGCCTCTGGCACTTGGCTTAGTGCTTGACAGCAGGTTAGCTACAACTGTAGTTGTTTCAGCTTTAATCTCCAGGCATGTTCCCTTCACATGCACATGCACATTCTCCATTAACAATGTCTTTGTTAAACCAGACCTCATCTGGCAATTGGCAATTGCACCCACATTGGCTCCAGTTGACGTCAATGGGGTCCATAAGCAGAGGGGTCCAATTGCAGAATCAGGGCCCGTGTTTGAAGGCAATGGGTTCAAACTAAAATGTCTCTTATTCCTTTGCAGAGTCAACCCCAGCTGAAAAGGGTAAGTTGGGTTGGGTTTGTGAGCTCTTCCCTTCAGGAAGTCTCTATGCAGCAAGTATTCACTGTCCATGAGGTGCTGCTTCCATCTATTTCCCTGCCCCCCTCTCCAGGAAGTGTCACTCCACCAACTTTTCATTAAACTCCTGGTGGCTTTTATGGCTCAAGTACAAGAAGAAGGATAATTAGCACACTGTGTTTTGCTCTAGCCCTTGAATATATAATATATAATATAATAGGAGCTGGAGTCCAAATCCAAAGTACTTTCTATAATGAAGAAGTGCCACATAGCACTGAACATAGAATCATAGAAATGTAGGGCTAGAAGGGACCTCAAGAGATTATATAATTCATTCCTCCATGCTGAGTCAGGACCAAGCAAACCTAGACCATCTCTGACGGGTGTCTAACCTGTTCCTAAAAACCTCCAATGATGGGGATTCCACAACTTCCCTTTGATACCTATTCCAGTACTCGACTATCCCGATAGAAAGTTTTCTGCTAATATCTAACCTAAATCTTCCTTGCTGAAGATTAAGCCCATTACTTCTTCTCCTACCTTCAGTGGACATGGAGAACAATTGATCACTCTCCTCTTAATAGCAGTCTCTAACATATCTGAACACTGTTATTCGGTTTCCCCCCTCCCCCCCACCAGTCTTTTTTTCTAAAGACTATATATCTGCAGTTTTATTAACCTTTCCTCATTGGTCAGGTTGTCTAAACTTCTGATCATTTTTGCTGCTTTCCTGTAGACTCTCTCAATTTTGTCCACATATTTCTTAAAGAGTGACACCCAAAACTGAACACAGTCCTCTAGCTGAGGCATCCACAGTGCCAAGTAGAGTGGAACAAATACCTCGTGTGTCTTACACATGGCAATCCTGTTAATATAGCCCAGATTTATACTAGCCTTTTTTATAACTGCACATTGGTGGCTCATTTTCAACTTGTGATCCACTATCAATTCCCGATTCTTTTCAGGAGTACTGCCACCTACCCAGTTATTCCCCATTAAGCATTTGTGCATTTGCTTTTTCCTTCCTAACTTTGCACTTCTGTTAATTGAATTTCATCTTGTTGATTTCAGACCAATTCTACAATTTATCAAGGTTATTTTGAATTCTAACCCTACCCTCCAAAGCGCTGGCCACCTCTCCCAGCTTGGTGTCATCTGCCAATTTTATAAGTGTACACTACACTCCATTATCCAAGTAACTAATGAAAATATTGAATAGTATCAGACACAGGACTGACTATGCAGGACTCCACCAAATAGGCCCTCCCATTTTGACAGCAAACCATTGATAACTACTCCTTGAGTACAGTTTTTCAACCAGTTGTGCACCTTCCATAGCATGCATTCAAGCAGATTGTATGAAATGCACTATTAAATATTTCATATTTTGTAATTACAGCAGAATCTTGCATTAACTTCTCTTCTCCAGTTAAAGAAGGTTGCCCAGTATCCTAGTCTCTTCACCATCCTCCCCATATAACCTGGTACAGGGGTAGTCAATAGGCAGACACAGTTCCAAATCCGAACTGCCAGATGCTTTTGAACAGACCTCAAAATCTTTTTATTTACTTATTATCATTATTGTTATTATTATTTTTATTATTTTCTCTGGAGTCTGGACCTTCACTAGACCTTGACCAAGAAATTTGGATCTTGAAAAAAATAATTGACTACCCCTTATTCCTGGTGCCTTTAGCACAGTCCGTGACTCCTCTCAAGTCTCTCTCACCCCACTCCTTCCAATGCCCTCACTCTTCCTCCCCTTAGCTTCTTCTCTCTGTCTCTTCCTCTCCCTTCTTCTGAACTGCATGCACAGAATTCTAACACAGCCACTACTCCTGATTCCCCCCCAAAGTACCTGCCTCTAGTCACACTTTGTCTTCACTTGGAAAATGAGATGTGTTAGAAAGTGTGTGAATTGAAATGTTTAATGAACACTTTGTTAAACCCAACCAAGCAGTTAGTGTTGACGATGACAATCGTGTTTATTAGCTGGTCGTAATTAACTCTAGATGTTACCTTCAGACCTTCCATAACTTCTGTCTCCTTCCTAGGCCTTCAGCAGTTCCTTTGGCAAGTGACCAATTCCACCTTTTTGCAGTTTTCCCCTCACTAGAAAAAGGACCCTGTTCTATACATTCAACTCAGACCAGAGAAGGGGTGTTGCAGGCTCCAGAGTTCCTCCCTCATGTGGGGTCACCTGTGCATTTCCTCTTCAGAGATGGCACTGCATGTGTAACACACACACCTTCTGGGGGTGCTGTTCTATCCCATCTAGTGGCACCGAGACTACTTAGAAAGAGAGTTAAATGAGTCTGCTCTACAGCCTTAGCTCATGTTGTAGAGGCTCATGCACTAAACTCCAGAGATCTCAGGTTTGATGCTGCCCACTGACGAGCGGGGTCTGTCGTTGTTACCAGTGTGGGCTTGTCCGGGATTTCAACTGAGAAGTTTCTGACACTTGGGATGTGCTTCCTCAGCCAGGAGAAGTATGTAACCCAGTCACCTCGTGGGTGTGATGTTCTGTCCCATCTAATGGCACTGAGACCACTTAGAGAGAGTTAAATGAGTTTGCTCAACAGCCAATTGGCTTTTAGTTCATGCGGTAGAGACTCATGCACTAAGCTCCAGAGGTCCCAGGTTCCATCCGGTCTGCTGATGAACGGGGTCTGTCAGTGTTACACATGGGAATTCCAATCTAACAGCCAAATTCCTTGTAAACCAAGTCTCATCTGAAGACAGAAAAAGATTTTAAACAAAATAAAATTATTTTATCAAGTCTCAATTTTTCTTCTGTAAAGCTGCGCAGACAGTTCCACTTCCTCAGATATACTTATTATTGCACCCCCAAACCCTTACTCTATCATTCCCAATGGCTTTTGTCTGCTCCAAGGGGCAGAGTTAAGGTTGCATTGCAGAGATGGGGCACCTTAGCTTTGTATTTCTTGACTTTCAGAGGTTAAGTTTAGCCACTGTCTGCATTATGGAAAGGCATGAGGCACCACTGGGCAACCTTAACTCTTTAGTAACAATGTACTTGGGTATTTAATAATAATTTCAATAAGACAAATGAGAGGAAAAAAGAAAATGATGTTGTGTTGTGGTCCTTGCTTTCTGGAAAGTCCAAGAGTTCCTTATTTTTTGCATTTGTCAAATAATTATAATTATGGTTTAGCCTAAAATAAACAAAAAATACCGGGGAAAATGTAGAATTATTCTCTATATTTAGCACAGAAATGTACTCCTAGAGCTATGCAAATATATGTTACAGATTTTGAGTAACTGCACGGGATTCTTTTGCTTTGTTCACCAGAAAACATAGAGCCATCTAAACTGCTGTTAGCTCAGATCATTCTCCAGACCATTGCTGTAATTTCCCTCTTCGCTGTCATCATCATTGGAACCGTCTTCCTCACTTACCGTTGCTCAGGTATGGAACAGATTTTTGCTCTCGCTCTGTCTCTCTCTCTCTCTCTTTCTCTCTCTCACACACACACTTACTTGTAGGTGATGCATCCAGTGATTTTGTTCAGCTCGTTACAGAGACATTGGTCTCACTGGGTGCACCATCTGGTTAATGATCCCTGTTTGTCGAGTTTATATTTTAAGGAACTTTTGCATTCAAATGCATACAGTGTATTTCTTGAATTGCTCTCATGTCTTTAATATTTCTTACTGGCCGAGCTGTTGAATAGCTAAATTGAGTCAGTATTGGCCTCTCTGGGCCACATTTTAAATAGTCTATTGATTTGCTTCCATATTCTTTAGAGAGAGAAATCCTTCCAAAGATTGTCAAAAAGAAAGTTTCCTTTGTAACCTTAATCTAAACCAGAATTTAAAATCAGAACATGTACCAATATTTCAATCTCTACATGTAATTTTCAGTTGATCCCACTCTCATGCCCCATCCCACTCTCATGCCCCTGATACTTTGCTTGATGCTTGAGAGCATGTTAGTGGCAGCCATTCATCCTTGGGCTTTGATCTCCTTCCAGCTCTGTGTTTGCATGTTCCATCTATTCACCCAGTTTTCTTAAAATGCCTTTGACCCAATCCTGCATGTGGTTGTGGGGATGGACTCCTGTGCCCATGCAAAATTCAACAGGGCACCCCGAATTCAAGGTCTACTTGTGCAGATCCAATCTCTCGTTTGGAAAGCAATGTGCACCCAGTGAAATGTCTGTTATTCCTTTGCAGATTCACCACACACTTCACCGGGTAAGTTCAGTTTGGGATATTAACTCTTTCCTTCTAGCACAGAATGTCTCTATGCTGGAAATATGCACCCACAATGGGGTACCACTTCCATCTACCTCCCTGCCCCTTCCCCAAAAAAGTCTATCACTCAACCAGGTTTTCATAAATCTCCCATTAATCGACATAAATTAAACTGAAATAAGTCTGGTTTAAAATGAAATAAGCCATTTAGGGCTTATCTTTGCTGGAAATGCTGCCATTGTAGCTCTTCCATGTAGACTGAATTCGTCCATCAACCTAGAGTTGTCTATGCGGGGACTTGAGTCGGCTTAACTATGCTGCTCTGTGATGGGTTTTAGTTAAGCCGACTTAATTTTCTAGTGTAGACCAGGTGTCATAACTATGAAGGGAAGGGTAACAGCTCTCTGTGTACAGAGA
>NW_020670538.1:0-3264 GCF_002925995.2 Terrapene triunguis | reverse complement strand
AGTTTGACTACATTTATTTCAGAAGCATTTTGGCTGTAGAGCAGTGAGAGGGGGTGGGGTGTTTTTAGCACTTTGTAGCAAAAAAAGAGAGGGGAAGTCAAAACAGGGCAGAAAGCTGTTCCAGTGGTTTGGCTGTGAGCCTTGGAGCCCGGTGACCTGAGTTCAGCTTTGTACCCTGCCTGCTCCTGGGTCAGTGACAGATTTCCCCAAGGTATTTAGGCACTGGAGAAGCAGACAGGTGCCTGGCAGGATTTTCCCATTGGGAGTTAGGCACTTAAGCTGCCAAGTGCTTTTGAAAATCCCCCCAGGCACCTATCTGCATTGTTGGGTGTCACATACCCATTGCAAGTATGTCCTCAGCACCAAAGATCAGTTAGTTAAAGTCTAATTCCCAGCATTCCTAGCTTTTGAATTTATGCTGCTACGGTGGGTCACTGGCTCTGATGCCTTTAGTGCAGGGTGTCAAATGACTGCTGGGCAACTAGCCTTTGATTTTATTCAAATACTTAGTCAGCAGCCCTTGTTCCAACAGAGAGAGAAATCAAAATACCTCCTGAACACTAGGGAGGCTTATCAATGGAGAAGGAAGGTTGTATTTCAAAAGCAAGGTACCAAATCTCCTTAACTCTGCCCCTCGTCGGGATGCCAGTCTGTTATCTTCCCTTTGCACAAAGAGCATCAAAAACGTGCACAATCAAACACTGGTTCTAGTGACTTGTTTCACATTTATTCCTCCAGCACTAAGTGTAATGATTGTCACCAGCCCTTGCTCTTTTCCTTTAACTGCTCTAATTTCCTGACCAGGGCCTCAGAGGTTAGTGACTGGGTACATACGAACTCACGGGGACAAGTGGCTGAGGTCTGGAGACTGCACAAGGTGCTGGATCAAATGACTCCAGAGCAATGAGAGTTGCCTCTGCTCGTGCTAGGCCTGACTTTGGAACTGTGTGAAGAAACATTTTCTTCTGTTCCTTCCCAATGCCCCAGCTGTTAATTTCACTGACCCCTTGTTCTCGTATAGGGGGCTGGTGAACAGAAGGGACTGATCAGACTTCACTGGGCAAAGAACATGGTTGTGCTAGTGATGAGTGGAATCCACAGGAGCAGAACAAAGTGGCGCCAGGCTCCTGTCATGTCCCGGCTGTGCGTGCATGTAAGAGAGATCATAGTGCCCTCATGTGACTGCAGCCCACACACAGGATAAGGGGCCTGATACTGCTGCTCGTTAAGGGAGTTTTCCCTTAGCACAGGTGCTACAGGCCTGGGTTTTGGAGCTGAAGGAGCTGAGTTTCTTGTCCTGGCTCCCCACTGGTACGTGTGAGCTATGGAGTAGCTGTGTCTGTTGGCTGCAGGACACAGGTTTGTTACACTGCGCGTTGGGAGCTCTATCGCTGTGAGTCCTGTTACTGAACGGTTCACCCTGTGTGACTCTGGACTGTGTCAAAACTGTGTCACGAGTCCCCTCCTGTCCTCTGTGAGCTCCAAGTGTATGATACTGAGAAACTATTCGCCCAAACCAGGCCCTGTTCGGACATTCAGCCAGTTTCTAGCTGGATCACATGCTTCTGCCATTGGAGTGAGGATTTTCTTCTCTCCCTCATCTCAGCATCCTGCCCAGGGGTGGGTGGGCAGCAAGGGGGGGTGAGTGGATCTGTCCGGGGCCTTACACGGCCCTCACCACCATAGTGTCTCAGCACCTCACAGAGCTCAATGGGTTTCTCCTCCCAGCACCCCTGTGAGGTAGCCCAGTGCTGCCCCCAAGCTACAGGCTGGGGAACCGAGTCACTCAGAGATTGAGGGCCACACTCACAAAGGGATTTAGGCACCTAACTGTCTCTTTAGTAACCTCAGTCCAGCATTAGGCACCCACAAAATCCTGAAAGCCCCCACTCAGCTGCCACCCAGCCCCATTGGTGCCTAAGTCCCTGCTGCTGGGCATGCACAAAGCTGCCAAAGTCCTGACACCGCCCCACTGCTAGCAAGCGGCTCAGAGCCCCAGCGCAAGCCACAGCCCTGGCGCCATTCTCCAGCTACGCGTTCCCCGGCACATAGCTCATCAGCCAGGCCAGGCCCCGGTGGCTCCCAGCAGGGGAAGTCCCGCGCTTCTCTTCCCCCGCCCCCACCCAGCACAGCCCAGACTAGCAGCTGGGCGCTCACCTGGGAGTTGGCTCTTATTAAAAACGGCCCCAAAGTGGAGCTCTGCCAAGGGTTGCTGCTCTGTTGCCCTCCCTGTTCACAGCCCAGGGGGGAACTGACCAGCAGGGACAGAACTCCTGGTGTCACCCCTCCGCCCCCACCCCCAACTGCAGGGGAGAAATCTAGGTGCCACCCCACACATTGCCTCTGGGTCGTATCCAGTTTGGGGGGCCCTGCTCATCCCTCAACCTGTCTGCATTGCATTTCATCTCCATTCATCTCGGCTTCTTCAATGACATGTCAGAAGACATATTTACTTTCCCCGTAATAATCATAATGGTTAGCAGATATGTAGCACTTTTATCTTCAAAGCAGATCATTAACATTAGCTATTGGAGGCTTGCAGCCTTCTGGGAAGTCGGCATTTATTATTGAGCCCATGTTCACAGATGAGGAAAGTGAGGCAGAAGAATTAATGCCCCGTGTGGAGCTGCCCAAAGCCACAGAGAGCATCAGAGGCAGCCTCCAACCCCAGGAGGAGGCCCGAGAACCTTGCTCCACTGCAAACCCCTCCCATGAGTTTTCCCTTGTCACAGATGCACAAGTGGAACATTTCCTACAGGGGCCTCTTATATCAAAGTGCTTCACACACAGAAATTAATTTAGCCTCATGGTGCCCATGTGAATCTGGTCTGTATTATCACCAATTTACAGGTGGCAAAATTGCCAAACACTGGGCTTGATCCTGCACCCCTGGAACCAAGTGGCCCAGCCAGTGGTCTGTGGGAAGCTTACATCTGATTTTCAACTTGGAGAAGCTAGGGGTTGTTTGAAGGCTGGAAGGTTCAGGAAAGATGTCTTTCAGGATGGGGTCCCCATGGAGTGTGGGTTGTAGTTGTTTGATGATACCACATATGGGTCCCAGTGCGAGGTGGTAGGTGACAATTAGGGGTGTTTTATTTCTGTTCTCTCGGGATATTTGGGTTGCCTATTCCATGACCTGCTGACATATCTCCATCATCTTTCCCCCAGCTCCTCCCTCGACCTGTCTGCATTGCATTTCATCTCCACTCATCTCAGTTTCCTGAACCCCAAGTCAGAAGGAGCAGATCACACTCAGGGAGTTTT
>NW_020670537.1:0-1606 GCF_002925995.2 Terrapene triunguis | reverse complement strand
TCTGACTAAGGGATAGTCTGATGTGGGCTCCCTCAGTCTCTCCTCTTGAAGCTGTTCCTCTGTGGATAAATCATAAAAAGAGGCAGTGCAGGGTTACTGTATACTTCTGCATCCGGGGTGAGTATTCTAGCCACCAGACTATAGAGGAATTTATGAATTTATTCTCTCTCTCTCTCTCTCTCTCTCTCTGCAATCTGTCCTTATGACTTCAATAGAACTACAGCTGTGTTACACCAGCATGGGAACTGCCAGATTGGCTGCAATCAAACTATGGCCAATTTACAATAGCTGGACATCTGGCCAAATCTATGCAAATAATCTCCTTCTCCATTACAGTCTGACAGTTGTTCTAGACTATTATGTTGAAAACACTATTTAATATCTGTAGTATATAATTGGATTCTTATCTATTAAAATCATTAGGATTTTTCAAAAAAAATAATAATCATAGAACAGGAAGGGACCTCAAGAGGTCATCTAGTCCAGTCCCCTGCACTTATGGCAGGACTAAGTATTATCTAGACCATCCCTGACAGGTGTTTGTCCAACCTGCTTTTAAAAATCTCCAATGATGGTGATTCCACAACCTTCCTAGGCAATTTATTCCAATGCTGAACCACTCTGACAGTTAGGAAGTTTTCCTAATGTCCAACGTAAACCACCCTTGCTGCAATTTCAGCCCATTGCTTCCTGTCCTATGCTCAGAGGTTAAGAAGAACAATTTTTCTCCATGCTCCTCATAATAACCTTTTATGTACTTGAAAACTGTTATCATATCCCCTCTCAGTCTTCTCTTCTCCAGACTAAAGAAACCCAATTTTTTCAATCTTCCCTCATAGGTCATGTTTTCTAGACCTCTAATCATTTTTGTTGCTCCTCTCTGGACTTTCTCCAATTTGTCTACATCTTTCCTGAAATGTGGCGCCCAGAACTAGACACAATGCTTCAGTTGAGGCCTAATCAGCGCACTGTAGAGCAGAAGAATTACTTCTCGTGTGCTGCTTACAACACTCCTCCGAATACATCACAGAATGATGCTTTTTTTGCAACAGTGTTACACAGTTGACTCATATTTAGCTTGTGGTCTACTATGACCCCCAGATCCCTTTCCGCAGTATTCCTTCCTAGGCAGTCCTTTCCCTTTTTGTATGTGTGCAACTGATCGTTCCTTCCTAAATGGAGTACTTTGTATTTATTCTTATTGAATTTCATCCTATGTCAGACCATTTCTCCAGTTTGTCCAGATCACTTTGAATTATAATCCTATCCTCCAATGCACTTGCAACCGCTCCCAGCTTGGTATCATCCGAAAACTTTATAAGTGTATTCTCTGTGCCATTATCTAATCATTGATGAAGATATTGAACAGAACCGGACCAAGAACCAATCCCTGCGGGACCCCACTAGTTATGCCCTTCCAACATGACTGTGAAACACTGATAGCTAAAGTCTGGGAACTGTTTTCCAATCAGCTATGCACCCACCTTATAGTAGCTGCATCTAGGTTGTATTTCTCTAGTTTGTTTATGAGAAGGTAATGCATAAACCTTCTCAAGTATCAAGTCAGTATCAAGAAGAAATGAATGTGACCAGAAAACATTATCTC
>NW_020670536.1:0-2973 GCF_002925995.2 Terrapene triunguis | reverse complement strand
GGGGGGGGGGAGGCTTTTGTTTGTGCTCTTTGTTTTGGGGGTTGTTTGCTCTTGGGACTAAGAGGGACCAGACATCAATCCAGGCTCTGCACATCTTTCTGAACAAGTCTCCCATATTTCAAACTTGTAAGTAAACAGCCAGGCAAGGCGTGTTAGTTTACCTTTGTTTTCTCAACTTGTAAATGTACCTTTTACTAGGGTGTTTACCTCTGTTTGCTGTAACTTTGAACCTAAGGCTAGAGGGGGGTCCTCTGGGATCTTTAACTTTGATTACCCTGTAAAGTTATTTTCCATCCTGATTTTACAGAGATGATTTTTACCTTTTTCTTTAATTAAAAGCCTTCTTTTTAAGAACCTGATTGATTTTCCTTGTTTTTAGATCCAAGGGGGTTGGATACTGATCCACCAGGAGTTGATGGAAGGAAGGAGGGGGGACGGTTAATTTCTCCTTGTTTTAAGATCCAAGGGATTTGGATCTGTATTCACCAGGGAATTGGTGAAGAGTCTCTCAAGGCTACCCAGGGAAGGGAATTAGCATCGAGAGTGGTGGCAGCGGACCAGATCTAAGCTGGTAGTTAAGCTTAGAACTTTTCATGCAGGCCCCCACATTTGTACCCTAAAGTTCAGAGTGGGGAAGCAGCCTTGACATGGTGGCAGAGCGGTGGGATAATTTTAAACCAAAAGCCAGTAAGATTTTTTTTTCTCCTTTCTAGCTGCTTGGAAAGCAGAGCTGAAGGTAGATGCATATCTTATCTCTCCTTGCCTGAAGGCAGAGGTGTTAAGTTTTTTTAACAAGGGTCTTTGTTAAGAGAAGGGTTCAATCAGTGAGCAAACAGCTGGTAAAAGGAAATTACAAGCTGAATTGTTTTTTTTTTCTTTCTACCTCTCAGAGATAGCTAGTTAGAAAGTCTCTGTTACCTCAGCAGCAGCCTGAGCTGAGTGCATCCCAGTTTCAGTCAACTGCAGAGGGGTGTGGCCCAGCACAAGAAAACAGGAAAATGACTACCAAAGAAGTAGCTAACAAACTAGAACTGGCCAGACTAGAAGCAGAAGAAAATGAAAAAAAACATCAGATACTGCTTCAATTAAAAAAACTCGAGAAAGAAGCTGAAGAGAAAGCCAAAGAGGAGGCCCACAAGAGAGCTATGGAGCTGAAAGAAAAAGAGATGTAGGAGAGGGAAAAAGAGAGGAAGCATGAACTGAAATTAGCAAGGGCTAGGCCGGATATACCAGCCAATCCTAGCAACCCCTCTCCAGGTACCACTTCCCATCCCAGAAAATTCCCCACCTACAAGGCAGGCGATGATACTGAGGCCTTCTTAGAAAATTTTGAAAGGGCCTGCCTTGGATACAGCATCACTACAGACCAGTACATGGTAGAGCTGAGGCTGCAGCTCAGTGGACCCTTAGCAGAGGTGGCGGCTGAAATGCCTAAGGAACACATGAACAGTTATGAACTTTTTAAAAACAAGGCCAGATTCAGAATGGGGCTAACACCCAAGCATGCCCATCGGCGGTTCCGAGCCCTAAGGTGGAAACCAGACGTGTCATTTACCCGACATGCCTACCACATTGACAAAAATGGTGATGCCTGGGTATCAGGAGCAAATGTTAAATCTCTGGAAGATCTGGTTTTCCTAGTAAAAATGGAGCAGTTTTTAGAGGGTGTTCCTGAGGAAATAGAAAGGTACATCCTAGATGGGAAGCCCAAAACTGTAACCGAGGCGGGGGAGATTGGAGCCAAATGGGTGGAGGTGGCAGAAAAGAAAAAACTAGTAGCAGTTGGAGCGAATATCAGAAGGGGCAAGCTGAAAGAAAAAGTTACCACCGGGGACAACCCAAGGCCCCACCCACATCCCAAGGGAAACCCCAGACGCCTTTTCACCCCACCACACCAGTCTCCACCAACCAACATCGCCCCGGTGATAACTTAGCAGGGCGATGTTTTAAATGTAATGAACTGGGACATATAAAGGCTCACTGCCCCAAGAACCCCAACCGATTACAGTTCATTACACCACAATCACATCAAAGATCCCCAGACCCAGATGCCTCTCTCATACCCTCGGAGCGAAGGGAAACCTTGAGAGTGGGTGGAAAGAAGGTTATCGCTTGGAGGGACACTGGGGCACAAGTGTCAACTATCCACCAATCCCTAATGGACTCCAAACTCATCAACCCGGAGGTTCCAGGGACAATTCAACCCTTCCTGTCACAGTCTGTAACCTTGCCTACAGCCAAGTTGCATGTTCAGTACAAGGGCTGGTCAGGAATGTGGACTTTTGCATTCTATGACATTTATCCCATCCCCATGCTGCTGGGGGAAGACTTGGCCAACCATGTGAAGCTAGCCAAGAGGGTGGGAATAGTCACCCGCAGCCAGGCTAAGCAAGCTTTCACCCCCATCCCTGTTCCTGAGCCTTCCACCAGGGCCCCATCTGTGTTACCAGAGACCCAAACAAAGTGGTGGAACCGGATCCCCTGCCAACGACTGCAACAGCCGTAGTGGATCCAATCCCAGAGACCCAGCCAAAGCCAGTCCCAGAACCGGAACTGGCAACGCAACCAGCAACAGAACCATTGCCAGCACTGAGTCCAGCTCTTGCAAACCCGTCTACAACTCCAATGCCAGAGGGCACCAGCGAGCCTGAACTGGCAGAAGCAGCAGATAACCCTACCCAAGAGGCTCAGCCAGAGCCTGAAATACCACATAGTGCACCAGCGGACAGCGGTTCACAGTCAATGGAAACAGCCCCAGCACCTGCATCGCTTCCAGAGTGACCAAGCCCCAGTCCACAGTCCAAGGAGGAACTGATGTCTCCAGCATCAAGGGAACAGTCCCAGGCCGAGCAGGAAGCAGATGACAGCCTTCAGAAAGCTTGGGCAGCGGCACGGAGCACCCCACCACCTCTCAGCTCTTCTAACTGATCCCGGTTTGTTGTAGAACAAGGACTTTTATACAAGGAGACTCTT
>NW_020670535.1:0-1267 GCF_002925995.2 Terrapene triunguis | reverse complement strand
GGGAAGTAAATACCTTCCTGCAGCCGTCTAAACAGACCAGAGTTCCTGAACACGCGAGCGTCATGAACCTTGCCCGGCCATCCGACGTAGATGTTTGTAAACCGTCCCCGATGGTCCACCAGTGCTTGCAGCACCATTGAAAAGTAGCCCTTTCTATTGATGTACTGGCTGGCCTGGTGGCCCGGTCCCAGGATAGGGATGTGAGTCCCATCTATAGCCCCACCGCAGTTTGGGAATCCCATCGCAGCGAAGCCATCTATGATGGCCTGCGCGTTTCCCAGGGTCACTACCTTTGACAGCAGTACCTTGACGATTGCCTTGGCTACTTGCATGACAACAACCCCCACGGTAGATTTGCCCACGCCAAAGTGGTTCGCGACTGACCGGTAGCTGTCCGGCGTTGCAAGCTTCCAGAGGGCTATGGCCACTCGCTTCTGGACAGTCAGGGCTGCTCGCATGCGGGTGTCCTTGCGCTTCAGGGCAGGGGACAGCAAGTCACAAAGTTCCAGGAAAGTCCCCTTCCGCATGCGAAAGTTTCGCAGCCACTGGGATTCATCCCAGACCTGAAGCACTATGCGGTCCCACCAGTCCGTGCTTGTTTCCCGGGCCCAGAATCGCCGTTCAACAAAATCCACATGCCCCATTGCCACCGTGATGTCCTGGGCGCTGGGGCTCGTGGTTTCTGACAGCTCTGTGCTACTCTCCGACTTCAGGCCCTCACGGCGGTGCCGTAGCCTCCTCGCCTGATTACTCTGCATCTGCCTCAGGGTAAGGTGTATGATAAGGTGCGAGGCGTTGAGAACGGCCACAACTGCAGCGATGGTCGCAGCGGGATCCATGATCGCAGTGCTGTGGCGTCCGCGCTGTCACTGATCAAAAAGTGCGCGAACTGATTTCCCGCCGGCGCTTTCAGGGAGGGAGGCAGGGCGGTAGTGACTGACGGATGACGACAGTTACCCAAAAGCACCCTCGCCACATTTTTTTACCCAGAAGGCATTGGGGGCTCGACCCAGAATTCCAATGGGCAGCGGGGACTGCGGGAACTGTGGGATAGCTGCCCACAGTGCACTGCTTCCAATGTCGACGCTTTCCCTGGTACTGTGGACTGACAAAGTCGAATTACTGTCCTTAGTGTAGACACACACGTTCGACTTTCTAATATCGATTGCACATATTCGATTTAACTAAAATCGAACTACTCTCGTAGTGTAGACATACCCTAAGAGTTTGAGTGTCACACGCAGTCTCTGGTGCTCAGGTTTGGGGT
>NW_020670534.1:0-1252 GCF_002925995.2 Terrapene triunguis | reverse complement strand
TCTGACCCCAGCAACAGGGAACCTATTGGAGCAGACCCAACACTACCGTCCCCACTCAATTCCAGAAGCTTCTGGATGTGGAGTGCTTAATCTGCCTAGCAACAGTGACCCAGAGCCCACGGCTCAGCTCCCCCATGGCTGTCCCACTCCGCGCACTGCTCTGCCCGGCCCGGGCCCCAGCCCGCCTGCTGCTGCGAGCCCCGGCTTAGCTCTGCTCGGCAGGCACTCAGTTCCAGTACCTCGTGGTGGAGAAGCAGGGGGCGAAGCGTGATCCAGCTGAACCACCCCAAGGCCTTGAATGCCCTCTGCGATGGCCTGATGAACGAGATGAACCAGGCCCTGGACTCCTTCGAGAAGGACCCACACGTGGGAGCCATCGTCATCACCGGCAGCGAGAAAGCCTTCGCAGCTGGAGCGGATATAAAGGAGATGCAGACCAGAACCTTCCAGGAATGTTACGGTGGCAATTTTCTTGCACACTGGAACACAGTTTCTCTGGTCAGGAAGCCGGTCATAGCAGCTGTGAATGGATATGCTCTGGGCGGTGGCTGTGAGCTGGCCATGATGTGTGATCTGATATCTATGCTGGCGAGAAAGCGCAGTTTGGGCAACCTGATATCTTGTTGGGAACGATTCTAGGAGATGGCAGGACTCAGAGACTCATGAGAGCAGTGGGCAAGTCCCTGGCGATGGAAATGGTCCTCACAGGAGACAGGATCTCTGCTCAGGAAGCCAAAAAAGCAGGCCTGGTCAGCAAAATCTACCCCATGAAGAAACGGCTAGAAGAAGCCATCAGCTGTGGGGAGAAGGTTGCAGGGAATTCTCAGCTTGTAACAGCAATGGCCAAGGAAGCTGTCAATGCAGCCTTTGAGATGACGCTGACCGAGGGGGATAAAATGGAGAAGAGGCTCTCCCGCGCCACCTTTGCTACGGATGACCAGAAGGAAGGGATGGCAACCTTTGTGGAGAAGAGAAAGGCAAACTTCACAGACCACTGAATGCCAGCGTGCCTTGTCCTTTTGGAGGTGCTGAGACGGAGCCCCTGCCTTGATCCCCTTGCAGTGTGGGACTGACAAATAACCATTGCGGCAGGTTGCGCCCGGCAGTAACCAATACGGGTGCCAAATCCTGTGCCACTGTCCTGGGAGGAAAGGTCCTTTGATTCACAAACACTGCATGACATGGGGTGTTGGGGAAGGAGCTGCTGTAGACTAGCCTAACTGTTTGGGCCCTTCCACATAATGAGGTGATG
>NW_020670533.1:0-1146 GCF_002925995.2 Terrapene triunguis | reverse complement strand
TAGGTCAGAAAATACCATGTTGCCTCTATATAAATCCATGGTACGCCTACATCTTGAATACACCTCTACCCCGATATAATGTGACCTGATAGAACACGAATTCGGATATAACGGGGTAAAGCAGTGCTGCGGGGGGGGGGGGGGGGGGAGGGCTGCGCACTCCAGTGGATCAAAGCAAGTTCGATATAACGCAGTTTCACCTATAATACGGTAAGTTTTTTTTGGCTCCCGAGGACAACGTTATATCGAGGTAGAGGTGTACTGTGTGCAGATGTGGTCACCCCATCTCAAAAAAGATATATTGGAATTGGAAAAAGTTCAGAAGAGAGCAACAAAAATTATTAGAGGTATGGAACGACTTCCGTATGAGGAGAGATTAATAAGTCTGGGACTTTTCAGCTTGGAAAAGAGACGGCTAAGGGGAGTTATGATTGAGGTCTATAAAATCATGACTGGTGTAGAGAAAGTAGATAGTAAACAACACTTCCTTACTTCTCGTAACACAAGAACTAGGGGTCACCAAATGAAATTAATAGGCAGTAGGTTTAAAACAAATAAAAGGAAGTATTTCTTCACACGACGCACAGTCAAACTGTGGAACTCCTTGCCAGAGGATGTTGTGAAGGCCAAGACTATAACAGGGTTCAAAAAAGAACTAGATAAATTCATGGAGGATAGGTCCATCAATGGCTATTAGCCAGGATGAGCAGGAATGGTGTCCCTAGCCTCTGTTTGCCAGAAGCTGGAAATGAGCGACAGGGGAAAAATCACTTAATGATTACCTGTTCTGTTCATTCCCTCTGGGCACCTGGCACTGACCACTGTGGGAAGACAGGATACTGAGCTAGATGGATGTTTGGTCTGACGCAGTAGGGCCATTCTTACGGGTAAATCCTCATTTTTTGGAAGTTAGCATTAGGAAGGGAAATAAATTATCAGGTTAAAAACAAAATGTCTGTGGTAACTAAAATAGGTAAATGAGTCAATAAGCTAAAAAACCAAAATGTTTGAACTAACTACAACAAGGGGAAACACCCTAAAAATTTACAATAAACAAAATAAACCTAAAACATAAAATAAGGTAAAGAGTAAGTCATATATGAACAGTGCGTGAACAAAGCATGCTGTAAAAAAATGGGTTCCTAC
>NW_020670532.1:0-2417 GCF_002925995.2 Terrapene triunguis | reverse complement strand
CAGCTCTGCTCCCCTCAGCCCCTGGCTCCGCTCCGGCCAGGCCGCCCGCAGCCCCCGGCTCTGCTCCCGCCAGCCCCCCTCCCGCTCGCGCCAGGCCGCCCCCTCAGCCCAGCTCTGCTCCCCTCAGCCCCTGGCTCCGCTCCGGCCAGGCCGCCCCCCGCCCCCGGCTCTGCTCCCACCAGCCCCCCCTGCTCCCACCAGGCCACCCCAAAGTAGAGTGACCAGACAGCAAGTGTGAAAAATCAGGACAGGGGGTGGGGTGGTAATAGGAGCCTATATAAGAAAAAGCTCCAAATATCAGGATGCCTATACAATCGGGACATCTGGTCACCCTACCCCAAAGTGAGGGCCCCAGTTTGCTCTTACCACATTGCCACTGCCCTTCCACCTGTCCCCATCACGCTAGCTCCCAGCAGCAGCCAGTGCAGGGCCCATCCCAGTGACCCAGGTTCCCCTCACGCTGTGTTCTTGGGCTGCTTAGGGTGGGGCAGATCAACCTCCCACAACTATTAATTCACATATTATGTTATTTCCAACCCCAAGTATTCAAAATCCATGACCTGAAGGCACCCTCTCCTGCACCCCAAATCCTGAGTTTGATCTAAAAATCCTGAGATTTTAAAATACTGGGTTTTCTCGTTGCGATCTGCTTTTGGGGCATCGGGACTCTTGGAACCAAGCTTTTCTCTGCAGTCATATGGAGCAAGGGTTCTGGGAAAAAACACTCAACTACTGCAGTCTGCTGATAAAACTGAAAACTGGGCAACAGGAGTAGTTAGCCTTCCACACCCCCAGAGGTGTTGTGCCCACTGTTTATCAGGCTGACCAGTAGTTTCATTGTTTGCCTGTACTCTCCCCATTAGGTTGTCATCTTTCTTATACTTAGGGTGTAAGCCCTTTTGGACAAGGGCTGCATTTTTAAGAATATAAGAAAGGCCATACTGAGTCAGACCAATGGTCCATTTAGCCCAGTATCCTGTTTTGCCACAGTGGCCAATGCCAGGCACTTCATAGGGAATTAGCAGAACAGGTAATCAAGTGATCCATCCCCCTGTCGCCCATTACCAACTTCTGGCAATGGAGGCTAGGGACACTTCAGAGCATGGTTTTGCATCCCTGCCCATCCTGGCTACTAGCCATTGATGGACCTATCTTCCATGAACTTACCTAGTTCTTTTTTGAATTTTTTTATAGTCTTGGCCTTCACAACATCCTCTGACAAGTTCCACAGTTGACTGTGTGTTGTGTGAAGAAATACTTCCTTTTGTTTGTTTTAGACGTAGTGCCTATTGATTTCATTTCGTGACCCCTAGTTTATGAGAAGTAAAGAACACTTCCTTATTTACGTTCTTCACACCAGTCATGATTTTATAGACCTCTATCATATCCCCCCTTAGTCGTCTCTTGTCCAAGCTTTTATGTCCCAGTCTTATTAATCTCTTCTCATATGGCAGCCATTCCATGCCCCTAATATTTTATTGCCCCTTTCTGAACCTTTTCCAATTCCAATATATCTTTTCTGAGATGAGGCAACCAGATCTGCAAGCAATATTCAAGATGTGGGCATACCATGGGTTTATATAGAGGCAAGGTGATATTTACTGTCTTATCTATCCCTTTCCTAATGATTCCCAACATTCTATTTGCCTTTCTGACTGCTGCTGCACATTGAGTGGATGTTTTCAGAGAACTATCCACAGTGACTCCAAGATCTCTTTCTTGAGTTGTAACAGCTAATTCAGACCATTTGTTGTTTCTGTACAGTACCTAACACTGAGCCCCCATCGGTGACTGGGGACCTTAGCTACTACAACAATACAAATACTAAGAGCAGTTAATGGAACATTTGGATGGCTGTATGTACAGCTGGCAGTGGGTGATGTGTGGCCAGTAGGAGGCTGGTTCATACTCTTCCCTGCTCCCACTCCCCTTGGAAGTAAACATTCATTAAGAGCTGAGAGGCTTGTGCTACGTAGCTAAAAGTGGGGAATTAAAATCCTGTCAGAAATAATATCTACAACTAATTTTCCACACTTAATTTAGCTCCAGCTAGATCTGTAACTGATGTGGACCACAAAAGAACTATTCGTACGGTTTTCTTGAGCTCACAATTTGAGGGGGAAAATACAGATTTACACTTTTAACCATCTTACTGTTTAGCACTATCGCTCATGAAACAGAACCTTGCTTCATGGTAACATTCACCCCTCATGATACCCAGTGTAAAGCAGAACTTTACAGATAACATTAGTCTTTGTTGTATGTTTAGTTGTCCATAAATGATTTTTCTTTTTCATCCAAAAGGGAGACAGTTTGAGTGAAACATGTCACAATTTTACAGAAATAAATCCATTTATTTTTTATAACGTTCCTTTTTCTTTTTAAAATGAGTACAGTACTTGTAGCTGGAGAACTCT
>NW_020670531.1:0-1552 GCF_002925995.2 Terrapene triunguis | reverse complement strand
TTTTTTGTGCCCCTCTGCCCCCGGCCCCACCCCAACTCCACCCCTTCTGAATTCCTTCCCCAAATCCCCAGCACCGCCTCCTCCCCTGGCGTGCTGCATTTCTCCCCCCCCCATTGCTTCCTGCGGGCCCCCCGTGACCTCCCGCCCTAGCTCACCTCCACTCCACCTGCTCCCCCAGGCATGCCGCCGCTCCGCTTCTCCCCCCTCCCTCTCAGGCGAGGGAGGGCGGAGAAGCGGAGCAGCAGCGCGTTCAGGGGAGCAGGCGGAGCAGAGGTGAGCTAGGGTGTGGGGGCGCAGGAAGTAATGGGGGGTTAGAGGAACCGCTCCCCACTCCAGCTCATCTCCGCTCCACCACCACCGCCTCCCCCGAGCGCCCCGCTGCTCGGCTTCTCCTCCCTCCCAGCCTTGCTGCGCGAAATAGCGGTTTCGCACGTGGCAAGCCTGGGAGGGAGGGGGAAGAAGCGGAGCGGCAGCGCATTCAGGGGAGCAGGCGGAGCAGAGGTGAGCTGAGGTGGGGGGGTGCAGGACGTAACGGGGGGGTAGAGGAACCACTCCCCACTCCAGCTCACCTCCGCCGCCTCCCCCGAGCGCCCCGCCGCTTGGCTTCTCCTCCCTCTCAGCCTTGCTGCGCGAAACATCTGTTTTGCGCGCGGCAAGCCTGGTAGGGAGGGAGAAGAAGCGGAGCGGCGGCGGCGCGCTCAGGGGAGCAGGTGGAGTGGAGGCGAGCTGGGGCAGCGGGGGCACTTTTTTCCCCATGCCCTGGAGTTGGCACCTATGATGGCCGGCGCCAGAATGCCGCCCCTAGAAATGTGACGCCCCAAGCACCTGCTTGTTTTGCTGGTGCCTGGAGCCGGCCCTGGGAGAGGGGATGGGAGCAAGACCAGATCAGTAGAACAGGTCAGCCACCGACTCACCACTCACCTCCTCAGCCCCCTTCCCCCGGCTCGCCTACTCACCCTCCACCACTGCCTGCTCGCTTGCCTCCTCAGCCCCTCACCCCTCCGGCTCGCCGGCTCACCTGCCCGCCCACTCGCCTCCTCAGCCCTCCACCCGCCCGGCTCGCCTACTCATTCCCTGCCACTGCCCGCTCGCTCACCTACTCAGCCCCCCTCCCTCACCCGCCGCTTGTCTACTCACCTCCCCCTCCCCCCACGGGCCACACAGTGAGCCCATCTACTCAACCCCCGCGGGCCGCACAATGAGCCCACGCGGGCCGCATGTGGCCCCCGGGCCGCATGTTGTGCAGGCCTGTGCTAGGTGTATAGTTGAGACAAGCTTATTATTCAACAACTCATTTTTCTAAGTGGTCTCAAATTTACATGCTTACTGACATTGCCATGTAATTTGCTGGGCCTCAACAGGAGTAAGGGAAGGGTTGGTGGGCCATATTTGATGTTCTTTCACCAAGGCGCTCCTGAGATATAGGCCTATTGCTTTAGCTAATTGTTTGACTATTATGGTTCAATACTTCACATGATCAAGAGACCAAATAACCAAACTTAACGCCTAAAGACAAAACTGTACACCACGAAAAGGAGACACATACTCTCCT
>NW_020670530.1:0-1498 GCF_002925995.2 Terrapene triunguis | reverse complement strand
GGGATATTGGTTTCGCTGAGATCACAGCGAGTCAGTAAGCTTCTCCATCTCCCCTTGAGACGGCCAAAAGCACACTCCACCACCATTCTGCACTTGCTCAGCCGGTAGTTGAAGAGTTCTTTTTCAGTGTCCAGGGCGCCAGTATAGGGCTTCATGAGCCAGGGCATTAGCGGGTAGGCTGGGTCCCCGAGGATCACTGTAGGCATCTCCACATCCCCAACAGTTATCTTGTGGTCCGGGAAGTAAATACCTTCCTGCAGCCATCTAAACAGACCAGAGTTCCTGAAAACCCGAGCGTCATGAACCTTGCCCGGCCATCCGACGTTGATGTTGGTAAAATGTCCCCTGTGGTCCACCAGTGCTTGCAGCACCATTGAAAAGTACCCCTTTCTGTTGATGTACTGGCTGGCCTGGTGGCCCGGTCCCAGGATAGGGATGTGAGTCCCATCTGTAGCCCCACCGCAGTTTGGGAATCCCATCGCAGCGAAGCCATCTATGATGGCCTGCGCGTTTCCCAGGGTCACTACCTTTGACAGCAGTACCTTCACGATTGCCTTGGCTACTTGCAGGACAACAACCCCCACGGTAGATTTGCCCACGCCAAAGTGGTTCGCGACTGACCGGTAGCTGTCCGGCGTTGCAAGCTTCCAGAGGGCTATGGCCACTCGCTTCTGGACAGTCAGGGCTGCTCGCATGCGGGTGTCCTTGCGCTTCAGGGCAGGGGACAGCAACTCACAAAGTTCCAGGAAAGTCCCCTTCCGCATGCGAAAGTTTCGCAGCCACTGGGATTCATCCCAGACCTGAAGCACTATGCGGTCCCACCAGTCCGTGCTTGTTTCCCGGGCCCAGAATCGCCGTTCAACAAAATCCACATGCCCCATTGCAAACGTGATGTCCTCGGCGCTGGGTGTCGTGGTTTCTGACAGGCGTGTGCTACTCTCGGAGTTCAGGTCCTCACTCCGCTGCCGTAGCCTCCTCGCCTGATTTCTCTCTATCTGCCTCTGTGAAAGGTGGATGATGAGCTGCGAGGCGTTGAGAACGGCCACAACTGCAGCGATGGTCGCAGCGGGCTCCATGCTCGCGGTGCTGTGGCGTCCGCGCTGTCACTGACCAGAAAAGTGCGCGAACTGATTTCCCGCCGGCGCTTTTAAGGAGGGAGGGAGGGCGGGAGTGACGATTGGATGACGACAGTTACCCAAAAGCACCCTCGAGACATTTTTTTCCCCCAGAAGGCATTGGGGGCTCGACCCAGAATTCCAATGGGCAGCGGGGACTGCGGGAACTGTGGGATAGCTGCCCACAGTGCACCGCTTCCAATGTCGACGCTTTCCCCGGTAGTGTGGACTGACAAAGTCGAATTACTGTCCTTAGTGTGGACACACACGTTCGACTTTCTAATATCGATTGCACATATTCGATTTAGCTAAAATCGAACTACTCTCGTACCCCTTAGGGTATGTCTACACTACGAGAGTAGTTCGATTTTAGTTAAATCGAA
>NW_020670529.1:0-6097 GCF_002925995.2 Terrapene triunguis | reverse complement strand
GAGACACACGGCAGCAACTGCCCAACAACCCTGAGAGATTTGACACTGTGTTCTGTGTGCTGGGCTGTGAGGGATTCACCTCGGGGAGACATTGCTGGGAGGTGGAGGTTGGGGATAGGCGATTCTGGGCTGTGGGGGTGGCCAGAGAGTCTGTGAGGAGGAAGGGACGGATCAGCCATAACCCTGAGTGGGGGATCTGGGCTGTGGAGTGCTGGTGGGGGGGTCGGTTCCAGGCTCTCACCTCCCCTGTGACCCCCCTGCCCCTGATCCCGGTCCCCAGCAGGATCCGGGTTTGTCTGGACTGTGACCGGGGGCAGGTGACATTTATCAATGCTGGTGACGAGGCCCCGATCTTCACTTTCCCGCCAGGCTCCGTCCCTGGGGAGAGAATCCGACCCTCGTTCTGGGTGTGGCTGGGATCCCAGCTCAGACTGTGTCCCTGAGATGGGGGAGCGGGGGAATATCTCACTAGAAGCCCTGAAATCAGCCTATCTAGCCTCGCACACCTTTGTCTCTATGGCTCCCTCCTGTGGACTTTGTATCATCCCGTCTCTGTGACCCTGGAGGTTGCTTCCGGTCTCAACTCTGTGCAGCCTCTGGACTGTCAAACCGTCAAGAGCATTGAGTGAGTGAGGAAGAGAAGCCGATCTCATCACTGCCCCAGGCATTGTGCAGCCTCTTTGCCACTGTCCTCTATGAGCCAGGAAGACTCTGGGGATCCTGGCTCAGACAGTGTCACTGAGACATGGGGGGGAACAGCCCACTGGGAATGGAAAAATGGGTTTCTCTAGCCAAATAATCCTAGCCCCTATGGCCTGGAGGACTCCTGTCTACCCAAACCTCTGGCCTCTTAGCTCTATGACCCCTGGAAGCTCCTTCCCCCTCCCTCTCAGCAGCACCAGGATGGGAGGGGGTGGGTGAAGATCTTCTGGAGGTGCAGGAGGGGAAAGGGGGCCCTGAGGGGCAGCTGTGGGGGCTGCGGGGTCACAATTGGTGGAGGGACTGGGGGCAGAAGTGATGTGATGTTGTGGGGCAGAATTAATGTGGGGCTGGGGACAGGCATATGTGGGGTGGCAGGGACACAGAATTAATTAATTGGGATTTGGCATTTTGGGAAGAAGCTGGAAGCTCTGCAACAGCCAGAAGCTTGGGAGAGGAAGACCCAGGGACTGGGGAGTGTGCATTCATCCCAATATCCAGTAGAAATGAGTGACTAGCGTAGACACTTCCTACATCGATAGAAGGGGCTTTACAATCAATGCAGCAAATCCACCTCTAGGAGAGGCAGTACCTAGGGCAACAAAGAATTCTTCCCTTGACCTATCTGCGTCTACATCGGGGTTAGATCGACCCAACTACATCACACAGGGTGTGCAAGTTTTCACAGCTCTGAGCGATGTAGCTAGGCTGACCTAAGTTTTAGGTGTAGACCAGGTCTCCAGAAGAATAATGGTATATCTACGCTACAGTCGCTACTACAGCAGAGCTACAGCACTACAGCTGTGTTGCTGAAGTGTCATAGTGTAGATGCATCCTGCATTGATGGAATTGTTTCCCCCCCCCCATTGTTCTAGTTTATCCCCCTTTCTGAGAGGCTGTAGCCAGGTCACCAACAGAATTCCATTGTCTGCACCGGGGGTTAGGTCAATCTACTTGCAGCACTCAGAACACACAATGTTTCACAGCCCTGAATAATGTCACCAGGTTGACCTAAGTGGTAAGTGTAGAGCAGGCCTAAGAGCGGTTTCCCTGGAGCTGGCTGAAAACACAGAGTCTGAGGGACTGGCTGGAGCTTGGTGTGCATGAGGCCGAAAGCCAAGAGAAGCAGTTGTGAGTGTGATCCCAGCAGGAAACGGAGAGACAGAGCTGGCTTCAGGCACAGGGTTCCCTGGAAAGGGAGATGTGGAGTTCTGAGTAAGGAAACTGCCAGCTGCTGTTTGTTTGTACCGTGTTCAGGACACAGGAATGTGTGGACATTATTCGTAAATAATAAAGATTGGACCAAAGAAATACCTGACTCCTATCATCAATTTCTCCTGCCAATGGAAGAATCTAGCAAAGCCCCAAACACTGGCTAACTGCTGAGGTCAAAGGAGCAATGGTACAACCCAAGTCAGAATCTAGACCTGTGGAGGCAAATGTGTTGGTGGGAAACATTTGCCGTGAGCTCCGGCAGCAAAGAGCCTGTGCAGAGGAGCAGATTGCTGCTAATTGTGGAATTGAGCATGTCCAGCTTTGTGTGCCGAGCAGTCCCCATTGTCCCTTCTCTCAGGCCTGACACTCCTCTGCCCAGAGTCAGACAAACCAAAACATGGATCCATGGCTCATATTTCCCCCCCAGCAGACCCAGTCAACACAGTGATAATGAACTCAGTATTGGCCCCAGGAGAAAAAATGACAGGAAGAGACTGGGGCAGCTGGAACAGGGTTGAGGATTGGGGTGGGGAATGGGTGGGATTGTTACTTTCCCTTTTGTGTTTGGAGTTTTACAAGGTTAAAACCTAAAATCTTCTTTCTAGCTCTTAGCTCATGTTTTGAAGGGGCTGGGCTGTAACCTTTAGACTGTGATGACATAAATCTGAGAAGATTTACCATAAAATCACCCTTC
The DNA here is from genome assembly GCF_002925995.2 of Terrapene triunguis. Lineage (NCBI taxonomy): Eukaryota > Metazoa > Chordata > Testudines > Emydidae > Terrapene > Terrapene triunguis. The sequence continues at coordinate 3,489 of NW_020670529.1, read as the reverse complement.
AGCTCAAGGGTTGCTCTGGGTTAATGAGTTGCTGCCATTTTCATGCCTTGTCACTAGGACACACCAGCTGCCTCTGACCTTAACCCAGGGAGCCCCTCTAGCCTGGCTGGTCCCAGGCGGGTGGTTAGATGTTCAGCAAGACACAGTGAAACCAAGGATCCTCTACACACACACTGTCACTGAAATAACTCAATGGGGGTTTAGTTCCCACCTATAGTTCATAGATTCATAGATTCTAGGACTGGAAGGGACCTCGAGAGGTCATCGAGTCCAGTCCCCTGCCCTCATGGCAGGACCAAATACTGTCTAGACCATCCCTGATAGACATTTATCTAACCTACTCTTAAATATCTTCAGAGATGAAGATTCCACAACCTCCCTAGGCAATTTATTCCAGTGTTTAACCACCCTGACAGTTAGGAACTTTTTCCTAATGTCCAACCTAAACTGCCCTTGCTGCAGTTTAAGCCCATTGCTTCTTGTTCTATCTGTAAGGGGACTGTTGCCCCCTTACTAACATTCAGTGGGGGTGTTTTGGTTGGTTAGCTCCCAGCACTAAAAGAATGGGAAGAGGCCAATGCTCCAGGTCAGCCTCAACCTCTGAGCCTGGTTGACAGGGTGGGCAGGCTAATCAGGGAGTCAGGAGGCCAGGTGGGTCCCGTCCTCCGTGTGAGCTGGAATTGCCTGGGTCAGACTGAGTGGGGCCGAGCTAAGGAGAAAGCAGGGGCCCAAGCTGAGCTGGGGAGCAGAGCCGTGCAGGATCCAGAGGGGCCAGAAAAGCAGCTCAGGAAGCAGGTCAGAGTTGGGAGCAGAGTCACAGAAGCAGCCCAGGGAAAGAGCAGATCCTGTGCTGGGAGCAGGGCTGCAGCCACAGAGCCTGGTGTGGTGAGCAACTGGGGCCAGCCAAGGGGGGACCTTGGGCCAATGGCCCAGTGCAGAAAGACACCCCAGCCAAGAGTTCTTGCAGGCCAGACTGGGAGGGGGATCTTAGCCCGACGGGGGGCTGATGCTGGGAAGAAGGGTCCCACCACCCAAAGCCCGGAGGTGTGTGGCCACCACCATTGCAAGTGTCCAACCCGCAGCATCCCTGCAGCACGGCCAGGGCCTGAGAAGGAGCCTGAGACCTACAAGGAACAGACTGTGAAGTGCCCTGACATTCCAGAGACACTGTTTGTGATGTTCCCTGCCACAGAGCGGGGTGATGTGTTTTCCTTTAACCTTTCCCATTTTTCCTTATTCTTTTTTTTTAATTAATTGTTAATTAAACAACTTGTATTTGTTTTAAATTGTATGAAATGATCAGTGGGTCAGGGAGGTGCCCAGTGCAGAGAGAGTACCCCGGAGTGGGGATACCCTAGCCCCTGGCCTAGGGCACCACAGCAGGGTTGGGGGTCGAATGCCCAGGAATCCTGGGCCCAGCCTTGTTGGGGTTACGAGGACTCTGCCAGACAGGAGAGTGGAAGGGGAATCCTTAAGGACAGGGAGGCCTCTAGGTAAAGGAAGTGGGAGCGAGGACTCAGATCCTTTCGCTAGCCCACTTCACTGGAGTAGTGCAGAAGCCAGGAAAGTTCCCCACAATAGCGGGACCATTCCCCCGCTTACATATCCTTAGAGGCTAAGATGAACAAGTTTTCTCCCTCCTCCTTATGACACCCTTTTATATACCTGAAAACTGCTATCATGTGTTAGGGGGCTTATTCCTTCACCCTCTCACTTCCCTGGTCCTTCTTGCATGAACAGAGAGCAACAATCCCCGAAGTCCGAAGGTGCAAACAATTCGATGTTTATTGGGGTGAACTTCCAGCAAGCATGATTCCAGTTTCCTTCCTCAGTGTCCCCCTTTCCAGCTCTGACACTACAGAGCCTTGCCTGTGTCCCTGTTCCTGTTCCCATTGCCTGTTCCCATTCCCCCCCTTAGCAAAACATGATTCCAATTCCCCCAGTCCCTGTTCCCATTCCCCCCTTACTTCCTGATTGACTGCAGACTATATAGTAAAATTTGAGTTCTGCTTAGCTATACCTTAACCAATCATTTTACTGAAATTTAACTAACCAATCCTAACATACTGTAACATGGTTATTTAACCAATTATATCCCACCACCTTATTTGGTTTACACCCAACAAAATTAATTATACAGCAGACAGAAACAATCACAGAACCAGACAGAGATTATACAGACAAACAATAGGGAAGTGGAGACTACAGTGATAGAACAATACAGAAATGAGGATTTCACATCCCAACTATTGATAAGTGAGTTCTTGCCAGACAGGATGCTATCAAACTAAGTTTCCTTTTACATCTTCTAGGCTCTTCCTTTTCTCTGGAGGTGATAGGAATATCAGGACAGGATTGTATTCCTAACAGCCCAATAGCACCTTATTTCAATGTGACTAGTTTGGAATGTGAGGATGTGACCATACACTTCCCAGTTTATGGCTGCCTCTGCTGCTTAGCCGAAGGCCTTAGCCTAAGAACAGGGCCTCAGATTGTCATGGTAAGAGAAGGCCCTTACACCGGCAGACAGTGATTTTGATTCTTTCTTCTATAACTCTATAACTAGCTAAGTGATAAGAATACACCTAAATTCTTAAAGTATAGGCGTTTGCAGACAGGCCTGAATATCTATATCCTAACATCATGTCCCCTCTCAGTCTTCTCTTTTCCAAACTAAACAATCCCAATTCTTTCAGCCTTCCTTCATAGGTCATGTTCTCTAGACCTTTAATCATTCTTATTGCTTGTCTCTGGACCCTCTCCAATTTTTCCACATCTTTCTTGAAATGCGGTGCCCAGAACTGGACACAATACTCCAGCTGAGGCCTAACCAGTGCAGAGTAGAGCGGAAGAATGACTTCTCGTGTCTTGCTCACAACACACCTGTTTGTGTGTCTGTTTGCACTGTTGTTTCAGTGCAAGTCTGTGTGTGGCTGTGGATGCCCTCATTGTGTATTAATATAACCCTTCTGCCCGGTGGAGCTGGCAGCAACCAGGGCCGGGTTTAATATCTAGGGATTCCTCTTCAACAATACAACATAGAACCGGCTCTAGCCCCCACCCAGTAACCTGCGAAAATTACACACCACCCCTGGGCGCCTCTGGGAGGCAATACTTCCCCTCTGGCAAGCACAGAGTCTGAGTGTAGAAATGAAACTTTTATGAAAGGAGGGAAATCACAGGGCATTCAGGGAAAACGCTGCAAGCTGGATTAATAAACATAAAACCATGAGCAAAACCACCACCCTGGAGTACTTTGGGCAGTGACCTTTTGTCTCAGGCTCTTTAGTCAAGCAACCAAAAATTCCTTTAACGTACCCGTAGGGTTACCATATGTGGAGTGTCCCAAAAGAGGACACTCCACGGGGCCCCGGCCCCGCCCCCCGCCCCGCCCACGCCCCCGCCCCAACTCCGCCCCCTCCCCTGCTTCCCGCGAACATTTGATTCGCGGGAAGCAGGCAGCAGGTAAGGGGGGGGGGGAGGGAGGTG
>NW_020670528.1:0-1513 GCF_002925995.2 Terrapene triunguis | reverse complement strand
ATGATGCCCTGATTCTCCAGTCAGCCCAGGGTGTAAAATAGAGCAGCCTGTGGGCTATTCTAACATGTGAGCTGGCAATGGTTCCTAAAGGACACCTTGCCAGCAGATGGCAACCTCATTATTCAGTGAGACCAAACATCAATTGGAGATTGCTGGAGCATATTGTGTTTAGTCCATATCCCCTGCATTGGGGGCTCTGAGGAAGGGAGTGAAGCCAGCTCTATGCTCACTGAGGATAGTGAGGGGTTTGTGGCCAGTCTCTTCTCCACGTATGCTCCTGACCAGTGCAAAGGGAGCAGAACCAGGTAGAAAATCTGCTCTGATTTTTATTCCATTTTTAATAATAGCTCCAATACTTCTGTTTAAATGACTTACAGATTCCACACTTTTTGGGGGGTTATTTTCCTGAGTCTGTTTTGCATGAGTCACTGAGCAGAGTAGTGACTAAGCATTCTAGCTTTGGGAGCTGTCAATTTATTTGAAAACTATATTGTATTAAATTCACCTCTGAAAATACACAGGACACAACCTGGATAAGAGGGAAGCATTTCCTAGAGAACCTTGCTACTTGCCTAGACACGTACAGTTTTTATGGACTTGTCTTTGGCAGGCAATTGTTGCTGTCTCTTGTACTAAGGATAGGCTATACATCGGGGTGGGAAAACTATGGCCCACGGGCCAGATCTGGCCTGTCAGGGCTTTGGATCTGGCCCACGGGATTGCCACCCCTGTGGTGCCGCGGGCCCCACACCGCTCCTAGAAGCAGCCGGCATGACGTCCCTGAAGCCCCTGGGGGAGGGGGGAAGGCACAGGGCTCCACACGCTGCCCTTGCCTGCAGGCACCGCCCCCCGAGCTCCCATTGGCTGGGAACCCCTCCTGCATCCTGCACCCCAACCCCCTGCCCTGAGCTCCTGCTGCACCGCAACCCCCTGCCCTGAGCCCCCTGTCACACCCTGCACCCCTCCTGCACCTCAACCCCTTGCCCTGAGCCCCGAGCCCCCTCCTGCACTCTGCACCCCTCCCTGCACCCCTGCTCTGAGCCCCCTCCCGTGCTCTGCACCCCCTCCTCTGCCCCAACCCCTTCCCCTGAGCCCCTTCCTGCACACCACACCCCCTCCCACACTCCGCACTCCTTCCTGCACCCCAGCCCCCTGCCCCAGCCCTACATTCATGGCCCTGCATGCAATTTCCCCACACAGATTTGGCCCTTGGGCCAAAAAGTTTGCGTACCCCTGCTATACAACAACTAGGAACCCTGATGAAGGTTTTACATGGCAAACATATCCATTCGTTAAAATTATCTATGATGTGTCATAAAGGAAAAAACCATAAGGAAGTCTTTGACTTCCTTCCTAAGACACTGCAGGAGAAACTAAACTAAAATACCTCGCCGAGCCCTCAGTGCACCTCTCTCCTCCATTACTCTGCTTTTTCCTCTTTGCGTCCCTCTGCTTTTTTCTTCTCCGTCCCTTGCAGCCCAACCCTCTCTACTCCCGCCTCTTTGCTGAGCTG
>NW_020670527.1:0-1746 GCF_002925995.2 Terrapene triunguis | reverse complement strand
GGGGGGTGATGGCCAGGGGCCAGGAGGCCGGGGCTGGCTGAGGCCAAGCACAAGGGGTCCAGTGGCGCTAGCTGGGCCGGCAGCCACAGGCAGGTGAGCGCAACCTTTCCAGGCCCCTAATCCTCTAATCCCCCTGGCCCGGCCCCGGAACTCCCCTGCCGGGCGCCAAAGGGCAAAGGCAACGGAGCCAGCGGCCGAGAGATGAGATGCCAGGGCCCAGCGCAGCCCCAACGGGACCCCCTGGCCACAGAGCGCCAGTTCCGGGCCCGATCCTGCCAGAGACTCGTACCGGCCCCTACCGGGACCTGATTCTGCCAGAACCGCCCCCCACCCAAGGGGCCTGATCCCACCAGAGCCTTGCACCCTCCCCCCAGCAGGCCCCGATCTCACCAGAGCCCCGCACGCCCCCAGCATGGCCCAATCCTGCCAGAGCCCCCCACCCCCTCCAACGGGGCCCAATTCCACCAGAGCCCCACCCCCCCTCCAGTGCCCGATCCCAACAGAGCCCCGCGCCACCCCCCATCCCTGACGGGTTCTGCCCTTGCTCCTCTCCAAGGGCCCGGCAGCCCTGGGCCAGGCCCCACTGGCTGAGGACAGCTCCCTGGGGTGGGTAACAGCCCACTACTGCTGCCAGCTGGCAGCTCCTCGGTGCCAGGTTGTAGCCCCACCCAGGGTTGGTAGAATAAAAATGAGTGGCATGACCTGGCTCTTCTGGCTGGGGCTAAGAACAGAGAGCTCATGTCCTGGGGCATCTGTGCCGGGCACAAGCCAATGGAGCTGGCTTGGCTGGGAGCGGGAAATTCCCCTCCCCATAGCACGGAGTGACCAGGGGGCGAAGGCTGGGGAGGGGATCAGGGGTCAGCAGTACCACGGTGAGGGGAGGGGGTGGCTCCATCTGTCCCTGCCCCCCTGTCCCAGCCCTCTCTTTGCCAACCGAGGCTAGACCCCGTTCCCTGGCAACGGGCGCTTTATTTGCATCGCAATTCATGCCTGATTAGATAGCGCCATCCCCGCACACCCTGTGCCTTTGATTCCGGTTAATGGCTGTGGGGCTGGGCTGCGGGGCCTTTGCTCCCATGGTGTGGGGCCCTGCGGGAGGGCGGGCTGGGATCATGGCCAGGCTGGCCCCCTCCCGCGGGGATCTTAGAGCACCTGAATTCAGGCAGGGGGGCAGCGTCCTTCTCCCCACATCACAGACAGGGAAACTGAGGCACTGATTGGCGGGAAGGGATCCGTATAAAGTGAGTGGGTGACAGAGCTGGGATAGAACCCAGGAGTCCTGGCTCCCAACCTCCCGCAGTGTAAAGCAAGCAGGGGGTTTAAAGTGAGTGGTTAGAGCAGGGGGGTCTGGGAGTCCGGACTTCTGGGTTCTATTCCCAGCTCTGGGAGGAGAGGGGGGCCCAGTGGGTTGGGGGAGTCTCTAAAGGGACCTGGTGATTGGGCCCCAGTGAAGCTGCTGGTTGGATCCCAATAAAAACACTGGATTTTTACCGAAACAAAGGAAAATGCTTCAACCCTCAACCACTGGTCGGAGTGGGGCCCCCACCCACGGTCCCTGTCCTCTGCCACAGCTGGGGCTGGAGACCCGTTCCCAGTCCCGCCCCCGCTGCTGGCTCGGGCTGGGGAGTATGGAAATCAGGTGCTTTGCATGGGACCAGCCCACCATGGGCGGGAATAGCTAGAGCCCAGCGTGGATACCTTTGTATCCGCAGCCGAGCCGCAAACAGGGTCTGGGGATAGAAAGCG
>NW_020670526.1:0-3723 GCF_002925995.2 Terrapene triunguis | reverse complement strand
AATCAAGATTCTACAGGATAAAACAGGTTAAAATGTAGATTCAAAAAGACAAAAGGGGAGATGGCTACTTAAGGGGAGGGGGGTGTCATGAGTAGTTCGCAGGTCAGAGCTTTGATTAAAAGTTCAGACAGAGACATCAAGTCTGGGTTAAGTTTAAGCTCATCAAAAGTTCAGACTCAACATTCCTCCATTTGTAGCTTTGGGATAACTATTTACCAAAAGCTACACCCCATTTTAAGGAGCCAAGGGCCGCTTGGCAATTTTAGCCTGGGCCAACTCAAAGAGAGTAAGGCCCTTGGCTGAAGTAGGAAAAGAATAAACTGACCCACATGAGTCTATGAGGGAGGGGACACACTGAATACAGCAACACAGTATTATAAGGATTACTATGGCCCCAACAATACCCACCAAGAGTTTTTTAACCCACCCAAATCCAGGCAGCCAATTTCATAAGGCTCCCCACCAATCATAAGGTGGCTGGCCAGAGGAGTAGTTCTTAGCCATTTCCCTTAGATGTTTGGTACGTTGAAAAGTGTCAGAGTGGGTGTTATTTACAAAAACACAGCATTCTTCATTTATGAGGGCGCAAGTTTCTCCCTGGGCTGCTAACATTATGTCTAAAGCCATTCGGTTTTGCAAAGCTAACTGGCGCAGCTGGGACATTTCCCCGGCCTGATTCTCAAATAGGGTCGCAGTTTCATTGGTTAAAGATTCTAGTAGTCCCTGTAGACGGATGACACCACCCCTCAAGCTAATGAGACGAACCCACCGCTGCCACGACAAACCATCACGGATATTAATATTTCTGAAGGTTTCACGGATGTTACGAACGTGGGGAAAATGAGGGGGAGTGAGGGAGATGCGAGAAGGCGGTGTTAGCCACGCTAAATAACATGACCCTGCCCAATCAGGGGAGAGAAAGTAATAAGCTTTGGGCCCGCACACCCAGTATGTTCCATACAATGCGTTTCGGGTATTCCATTTCTCAAAGTAGGAGGTAACCCACCACCCGTTGGACCACTGTTCCCCTGGTAACGCAGAGGGGTCGTTGTGCGAACTGCAGAGGCACAATTTGGTAGTGGTGTTTTCAAAGGGCAGTGTAGTACTGCTTGAGCAGTTGTAGAAGGCAATCGTATATCCCTTAGCAATTAGTTGGACACCCTCGTGATCTGAGCAGGGCTTCTTAAAAGCTGACTCTGAAGGCTTGCCCACCCATGAAAAAGTTGGATCGGGGTGAGGGATCCACATATGGGATAAGTGGGATGTGCAAGGCTTGAAGCCAAGATTTTTACTAAAGGCGGTGCCATTAAAATACATATTGCATTTACTTGTTCCCACAAAAGTTGACCCCTTTTCTTTAACAAAACACAATGATTCGGTCTGATTGGTTACCCTGAGATATCTGTTAATTGGCACTCCTGTTTTGTCCCATGTAAGATTGTGTTGGACTGGATCTTTTACTCTAGCCGGTGGCATTCAAGTTATATTAGCAGGGGTCAGGGGAATGGGTGTGAAGGGGAGTCCCTGTTTTGCATTTACTGGAAATTGAGTACATACCCAGCAATTACTTCTATTTCCTAAAATACGAGTTTTAACCTCGTGGGAATATTTAATAAAAGCATTATCTTCATAAGCAGAAAATAAACTAAAAAGGCATAATAAAAAACATACAGTTGTCAGAATAAAAGGTCCTCTCATTTTTGCTGAGTCAATTTAAGTCTGATGTCTGGAAGAGGTAAGCTGGTCCACTGGTCAGAGGCAGTGTCCTCAGTGGTGGCAAGAGCTGCTGGTCCGTCACTGTGGTCCACTACGGCTGGCTTGACGTGGGAGTGGTGGATCCAGGATTTGCGTCCTTCCAGGAACACTGCAGTCTGGGTTGTTAAAAGAACCTGGTGGGGTCCAGTAAACCTCGGCTGGAGGGTGTCGCCATGAACAAACTTTTTGGCCCAGACGAAGTCCCCTGGTTGGAACGGGTGGATCTGTTCTTCCAGCGGCACGGTCTGGGAAAACTGCGAGGCTTTCCAAAGGGTACGGAGGCGAGCCTGTAGGGAGAGAAACTGGCACGCGGTCATATGATCCCCTCCCAATAGTGAAACATCAGCACGTGGTAGCGCCCCGCCTTTGAAAGGGGGGTGTCCATAGAGCAGTTCAAAGGGGGATAATTCCAATACACGGGTTGGGCGAGTACGAAGGTGAAACAGGACCAAGGGAAGTACCTGAGGCCACTTTAACCCTGTTTCCTGACAGTATTTAGCCAATGTAAACTTAAGCTCCCTATTTATACGCTTAACTTTCCCACTAGACTGGGGTTAGTAGGGTGTATGAAAGGAGTGTGAAAAATGCCCAGTCCTTGTTCTAAACGGCCAAGGACATGACCAGTAAAGTGAGGTCCGCGATCTGAGTCAAGCACGAGAGGGATGCCAAAACGGGGTACAATGTCTCTAAGGAGAATTTTCGCCACTGTGGCAGCAGTACAATTAGCAGTAGGAAAAGCTTTGACCCAGGAAGTCAGAGGGCAAACCAAAACAAGGAGGTACTTTTTCCCAAAAGCCTTTGGCATATTTGCAAAGTCAATTTGAAGATGTTGAAATGGAGCAGCAGGCGGAGGTCTTCCACCCTTAATTTTGTTAAGAGGCGGAGCAGGTCCATTACGCTGACATGTGCTGCATGCTTTCACTATTGACAGGCAGTAGGGTTGAATGCCTGGAGCATACCAAAAGCGAGCGATGGTGTCCACAAGGGCGTGCGTGCCGTAGTGACCCCCCTTATCATGGTGCCAGCGAACTGCCACGGGGTATGTGGAGCGAGGGAGGCAGGCTCGGCCATCCGGCATAAGCCAGGTCCCTTTGACCAGAGTGGCTCCGAGGCTCTCCCACGACTGTAGTTCAGCAGCGGGTACTGGTACGGGGTGCGGTGGAGTAAAGGAGGAGGCTGCAATAGCCAACGTGGGCATGGCTAAGGGTAAGACGGCAGCCGTCTTGGCGGAGGCGTCAGCCAGGGCATTCCCACGGGTGACGGGGCTATCATCTTTAGTATGGGCCCGGCAGTGAACTACAGCCAGGACCGAGGGTTCTTGGAGGGCGTCCAAAAGCTTGTGGATGAGGGGGAGGTGCTGAATGGGTTTACTGGCAGCTGTCTGGAAACCTTGAAACTTCCAGAGGTGGATGTGACAATGCACAACTCCAAAAGCATACTTGCTATCAGTAAAAATGGTAACGATTTTACCAGCGGCCAACTGGCAAGCTCGGGCCAGGGCATAGAGTTCGGCGGCTTGGGCTCCCCAGTTGCCTGGCAGTGAGGCGGCCTCTTGAATGTTCCATTCAGAGGTGACTGCATAACCGGTGAAACGCTTGCCATTAACATAGAAGGAGCTTCCGTCCGAGAAGAGGATGCAATCAGGGTTGTCCAGTGGCACGTCAAACAGGTTGTCCCTTATCTGTAAGATGCTATAAACTACTTTCACACAGTTGTGCTGATCCTGGAGGACTGGCAGGTCAGGAAGCAAGGTAGCTGGATTAAGGGGCCCACACCTTTCAAAAATTAGGTTAGTGTTTTTTAAGAGTTCGGCCTCTAGCTGTTGCTGCCGATGGGCCGAAAAGACTTGGGTTGTGCCCCTATGCAGAAGGGCTGACAAGGCATGAGAGGTCCAAACCGTGGTAAAATGACCCAGGGTCAGGCTCTTTGCCTTTGTGATCAGCAGGGCAGCTGCTGCCAGAGTCCGGG
>NW_020670525.1:0-4707 GCF_002925995.2 Terrapene triunguis | reverse complement strand
GAACTGCTTATTTAGCCAGCCCCCCTGCACCAGAGGGCCTGGCCTCCAGAACTGTGTGTTTGCCCAGCCCCCCTGCACCAGAGGGCCTGGGCTCTTAAACTGAACGGCTTGTTACCCAGCCCCCCTGCACTAGAGGGCCTGGGCCGCTGCACCGCTTGCGGACTACTCAGCCCCCGCACCGAAGGGACTGAGAGCCGAGTTAATAGACTGTTTACTTCGTGGACAGGGAGTCGGTGTGGCTCCCCTCCTGCCCTGGAGGGTCGAGCCCCAGCAGGAACCTTTTACACGTGGCGCCCAACGTGGGGCTTGGAGCCCCTGCCCCTGTGAGAAGGGGCTAGAGAGGGGGTGGCCGTTGCCCACCCCAGGTTCAACCGAAAATGGATATGGAGCGGTTGTTCCAGTTACTGACGGAGAGTCAGGAGCGGCAGCAGGCGGCCCAGCGGCAGCAGCAGCAGCAACAACAGGCTGCTCAGCTCGTGCAGCAGCAGCAGCGAGATGCTGCCCATCGCCAACTCCAACAGGAGCAGCACACGGCCCAGCTGGAGCACCAGCAGCGATTGGTACAGCAGTTGGGGAGCCAGCTGCAGCAGCTGCTGGTTGCGCCCCCTCACCCTGCGGCGGGACCAGAAGGGGGGGCCACGGGGATGCCGCGTTTGTCTGCTGGCCTCCGTTTGACCAAGATGGGCCCGGATGATGACCCCGAGGCCTTCCTGGTTACCTTCGAGCGGGTGGCCCTAGTTGCCGGGTGGTCCAGAGACCAATGGGCTACCCTCCTGGCCCCCTATCTGACCGGGGCGGCCCAGGTGGCCTACCGCGGATTGGCGGTAGAGGAAGCCCGGGACTATGACCGGGTGAAGGCCGCCATATTAGACGCTCTCGACGTCAGTCCCGAGACATTCCGACAACGATTCCGGAGCCAGACGTACCCTCCTGGAGCCCGACCGCGGTTGGTGGCCCAGACCTTAAAAGAGACCTGCCGGCGATGGCTACAGCCCGAGGTCCGGACGGCAGAGGAAGTGACTGAACAGGTGGTCCTAGAGCAGTTCATCCACACTCTACCGTCCCGGGAGCGAAGCTGGGTTCTCCGCCACCGACCAGCGACCTTGGCCATGGCAGTGTCCCTGATGGAGGATTTCCTCGCGGCAGAGAATGCAGTGGGTCCCACCTTCCGCCGCCCCACCGCGGGGTCCGAACCAGCCCGCGACGAAAGAAAGGGGAACACCACGAGTGAACCACGGCAACCCGAACGCAGAATCGACTCCCACCGTGAGCTCCGAGTCCGGCAGACGGAGTCAGCCCCTCGGACTGGGCCCGCGGGCCAGGGGCCCCCAAGGCCTCGGCGGAGCCCCCCCCGGAGCCCGAGCCGGGCGGGGCCCCGAGGCAGGCGGTCGGAGCTTGGTCCCTGTTTCGGATGTGGAAAGATGGGCCACCTCCAGCGAGACTGTCCAGAGATGGAGTGCAGTTATGGGCAAGTGTGGGCAGGCCAAAACCGAGCTCGGCCAGCCCTGAATCCCAAGCTGACGGTCCCGGCGGCCGTTGGGGGGAGGACAACCCAGGCGTTGATTGACTCGGGCTGTGGACAGACGTTGGTCCGAAAGGAGCTGGTCCCGCAGAGCGATACCCGTCGGGGATGGATCTACTTACAGTGCATTCATGGGGACGTCCGACCCTACCCCAGTGCCCGGGTTTCCCTGACTATCAGGGGGGTCACCCGGAATCTGGTGGTTGGGGTCGCTCCCCAGCTGGCGTATCCGGTGATCCTGGGTCGGGACTGGCCGGCCTTCGAGGAGGTCCTTCGTCCCACGCCGGCCCTGGAGGCCGATCGGGTGGGGTCCTCACCAGAGACCCCCGAAACGGACACGGCACCCGAGGTGAACGGGGCGGACGAAGCAGGGCAGCACCCGGAGCCCGCCCCGCAACCCCGCTTTGACACCGACTTCTGTCGGGACCAAAGAGAAGACCCGACCCTCCGCCGCTTCTACGAGCAACTTGCAGCCGTAGACGGGAAGGTCACGGACCCCCAGCAAGCTAGTCAGTGGCCCCATTTCGAGTTGCGCCGGGACCGACTCTACCGCGTAGACCGTGATCCCCGCACCCGGGAACCTCAGACTCAGCTGATGGTGCCCCTGTGTCACCGGCGGGCTGTAATGAAGCTAGCCCATGATGTGCCGGCCGCCGGACACTTGGGGCAGGAGAAGACCCTGGCCCGGATCCTGACGCGCTTCTTTTGGCCAGGAATCTATCCGGAGGTGAAGAAATATTGCGCCTCCTGCCCAGACTGTCAGTTGGCTGCTCCGCCCGGGATACCCAAGGCGCCCCTGATCCCCATGCCATTGATGGAGACTCCTTTTGAACGAGTCGCTATGGACCTCGTAGGCCCGCTCCCAAAGAGCGCGGCGGGGTTCCGATACATTTTGGTGTTGGTGGACTATGCCTCCCGGTTCCCGGAGGCCATCCCTCTGCGGAGTATTACCGCTCGGACCATCGCGGGGGAACTCGTGAAGATCTTTGCACGAGTGGGGCTGCCCAGGGAGATCCTCACCGACCAGGGCACGAACTTTACCTCCCGGCTGTTGCAACAGGTCTGTGCCATCTTAGGCATCAAACAGCTTCGCACCTCCGTCTACCACCCGCAGACGGACGGGCTAGTAGAGCGGTTTAACCGCACTCTGAAAGGAATGTTGCGGAAGTTCCCAGCAGAGGACCTTCGCCACTGGGACCAGTTCCTGCCCCCCTTGTTGTTAGCCGTCCGGGAGGTTCCGCAAACTTCGACGAAGTTCTCCCCGTTTGAACTACTATATGGGCGCAGGCCGCGGGGCCTCCTAGACCTGATGCGCGAAACCTGGGAACAGTCGGCCTCCCCTGCCGAGGGCCTCTTAAAGTACGTCCTCCAGTTACGGGAGTATCTGACCCAGGCCGGAGCGCTAGCGCGTGAGAACCTGAGAGCGGCTCAGGACCGGCAGGAGAGGAGTTATAACAAGGGCGCCGAAGACCGGGAATTTCAACCGGGGGACCGAGTCCTACTCCTCCTACCGTCCAGTGAGTCGAAACTGTTAGCCCGCTGGCAGGGGCCGTATGACGTTGTGCGCAAGGTGGGTCCGGTCACCTATGAGGTACGGCAACCGGGTAAACGCAAGGGGACCCAACGGTACCATGTGAACCTGCTGAAGCGGTGGCATGACCGGGAGGGCCTCTTAATCAATCCGTACCCACCTGAGCCTGAACTGGGGCCCCGTGTGCCCTCGACCGACGACCACCCGGTACCCCTGCTAGGCGACTCACTTACCGAGGAGCAACAGAAACAGGCCAACTGTCTTCTGCAGGCCTTCAAGAAGACCTTCACGGCAGTGCCCGGCTCCACAACTTTGGTCAAGCACTCGATCCAGACGGACCCTGGGAAAGTGATCCGAGAAACAACCCGGCCTCTGCCGTATCGGATGCGCGACGAGGTCGAGGAGGAGGTAAGAGCCATGCTGGCTCTGGGAGTTATTGAACCATCCCAGAGCGAGTGGCGGAGCCCGGTGGTCCTGGTGCCCAAGCCTGACGGCACCCGCCGCTTTTGCATTGATTTCCGGAGGGTAAACGCCGTCTCCCGCTTCGACGCCTACCCGATGCCACGCGTCGATGAGTTACTGGGCCGACTGGGGGAAGCCCAGTTTATTACCACTCTCGACCTCAGCAAGGGCTATTGGCAAATCCCCCTCGAAGAGGCTTCAAAGGAAAAAACCGCCTTTGCCACCTCGTCTGGGCTGTATCAGTTCACTAGAATGCCATTCGGTCTCCATGGAGCCCCCGCCACCTTCCAGAGATTGATGGACCATATCCTACAGTCCCACCAGGACTATGCAGCTGCCTACCTCGATGACGTGGTTATCTATAGTCGCCGTTGGGAGGACCATCTGCCCCGGGTCGCGGCGGTACTAAGGTCCCTGCGACAGGCGGGCCTAACCGCCAACCCCAAAAAGTGCCGTATTGCCTGGAGGGAGACCACCTACCTTGGCTATACGGTTGGAGGGGGATGTGTCAAACCCCTTATAGGGAAGATCCAAGCCCTTCTGGATTGTCCGACCCCGACGACCAAGCGACACGTTCGGCAGTTCCTGGGCCTCGTAGGCTACTACCGACGGTTTGTACCCCAGTTCGCGTCCATAGCGGCGCCCTTAACGGGGCTCCTGACTAAAGACCGCCCCCGGCAGGTACAATGGACACCCGAGTGTGAGGTCGCCTTTCGGACGCTTCAGAGGTGCCTCTGCCAGGAGCCGGTTCTATATAGTCCGGACTTTAAGCGCCCGTTTATCCTACAGACCGATGCCTCCGAGGTGGGGTTGGGGGCTGTCTTATCGCAAGAACTGAATGGAAAAGACCACCCCGTGGTATACCTCAGCAGGAAGCTGTTCCCCCGGGAGAGGAATTATGCGGTTGTCGAAAAAGAAGCCCTGGCCGTAAAGTGGGCCTGCGACGCTCTCCGCTTCTACCTCCTCGGGGCGCCGTTCACTTTGGTTACGGACCACGCCCCCCTCCGGTGGCTGATGCGGATGAAAGACAATAACCCCCGCATCATGCGTTGGTATCTGGCTTTGCAACCCTATGCCTTTACTGTGCAGCATCGGGCTGGCAAAGACCACGCAAACGCGGACTTTCTATCCCGTCTAGGAGAAATGGAAGGACCTGGCCCCGGTACGCGGGAGCCGGTCTTGAGGGGGGGGG
>NW_020670524.1:0-4931 GCF_002925995.2 Terrapene triunguis | reverse complement strand
AGATAACAGGTTACACAGAATACATATTATTTTGGGGAAGGGGATACAAGAGACATCTGTTGCGGATACATTTGTCATTTTGAAGGGAGAACACGGTACGTTCCTTGACCCTTTGCACTAAATACCTTGGGGATATATGGGAAAACAGCTGCAAACTAACTATCTCTCTGTTCCCTCCTTATCTCTATTATTTCTGCTAATGTGAGTGAAACTGCAGCCATTTGCTAGAAACGCTGACCAATACATTTCTACATTAACATGTAAGCAGTTAGCACAGGAGTAGATGAGAGTTCACAAGATGGAGTCTGGGGGTTTCAGATAGGCCCAGAGCAAAAGAGTTTCATCGACACTTTGGCCTTCCGCTCTCCCGAGTTACCTGGTAGCTATGCCTAGTGGATCCCAACAATCCCCCCTTTGAGAATACTCAACAAACCTTTGTCAGAGTTTTCTCATACTCTAAAGACAAAATGTGATTAAGCTCCATGCAATCAGGATTATCAATAAGAGGGTATAAGGGAACTTCTGGGGTATGGGAGGTACAACACTCTTCTCCAATAAGGGCACAGACCCCGCCTCGTGAGGCTAACACATAATCTAGGGCCTGACAGTTCTGCAAAGCCAGCAGTCAAAGCTGGTACAGCTCAGAACTTATGCTTTTTTCTATGGCCAGGGTATCATTGGCAAACTTAAATTGTCAGAGGTGCTACTGCTAGTAACCATCCACCTCTGACAATAGTCTGACCAATTTTGGGGTACTACTCTCCAGGGCAATCCCGCTGAATGATGGGGAGTCTGGGCACATATTCAACAGTTGGAGAGAGAGAACTCATGGGCAAAGGCAATTTTCAGGGCCTCATAGATATTGGTAGCCATATTTGCAGGGATGGCTCCCCATCCTGCATGCGATGTGGGTGAAACAGTAGGTAACAGAAAAATTGCCTCTGTGATAAAAAGAAATGCTGTGAGAGACCCTAAACCTAAACCCATATTATAATTACCACAACCCAAATACCCAGAAAACAAGAAAAATTATTGACACGAAACAAGTCAAAAATAACCAGACCAAATACATAGGCCAGGTCGGCCTTCTGTGAGAAAATAAAACCAATGCTCAGGGTTCTCGTGGGGAGTATGCTGTGACTGTTCAGAAAGATCACAACGCATTCCCAGTGACCCTTGCTGTCTTTTGAATAGCAGCTTAAGTCCCAAATCGTCGCTAGCAGTCTTCTTCGCAGGCTGGACAGTCCACTGTTCAGGAATGGGCACTGCTTTCAGTCGAGAGTGATGAATCCAATTCTTGTGTCCTTCGACCTTTGCCACTGTATGGGTGACAAGCAGGACGGTGTGGGGTCCCTTCCACTTCTCTTGGAGAGGCTCGTCCTTCCAGGTCCGCACGAGAACGGAGTCACCAGGCTGCAGGGAGTGGACCGGAGTATCCAGCAAAAGAGGCTGTGAATCTTTGGTGTGCCTGTGAAGAAAAGAAAGAACAGCAGACAAAGGGCACATGTACTGAGACAAGAAACCATACCCCACTTCCCATTCCCCTGCCAGAACTGGGGTACCATTCATAGGCCATGCTCTTCCAAACATAATCTCGAAGGGACTACGCCCTATCCTGCCCTTAGGGAGAGCACGAATGCAAAGTAACACAAGGGGCAAAGCATCAGGCCACTTAAGAGAGGCCTCCTGACAGACCTTTGAGAGGTGTCGCTTGAGTGTCTGATTTGTGCATTCCACTACTCCACTGGCTTGTGGTCACCAGGGTGTGTGGAGTTTCCAGGGGATCTGCAGAGCACTTGATATCTTTTGAACCACTTGAGATGTGAAGTGTGTTCCATTATCAGATTCCATCCACTGAGGAAGGCCGAAGCGAGGAATGATCTCCTTAACAAACTTAAGAGCCACTGTCTTGGCAATGTTGTTGCGACATGGGAAGGCTTCAGGCCGCCCGCTGAATCGATCCACTAAGACGAGAAGGTACCTGTACCCTTGAGTCCTGGGAAACTCAGTAAAGTCTATTTGCCACACTAATCCTGGGCCTGGGGTAGGTTCCAGGGTGGCTGGAGGCACTGCTACTCCTGGTCGAGGGTTATTCTTTTGGCAGATTAAACCTTCAGCTTGTACCTGTGATGTTAGTGGTTTAAGTCCAGAGGTTAGAAAATATTTATTCATGAGCTGGATAAGAGCCTCTCTGCCTGCGTGTGTGGTTTGATGCAGTTTCTGCAACACTGGTTGAATCAGGCCCTTGGGCAGGAGGATTTTTCCCTCTGTGGAATAAAGCCATCCCTCCTTTTCCTGGAGACCGAGACTGTCAGCCAGGTTTCTGTCCTCTTGGGAGTACTGAGGGGCTGCAAGCTCACCCATTGATGGGATGAGGGCATGCATTTGGGCATTCTCCTCAGTTGGTGATTTCAGGGTAGCAGCTCGCTTAGTTTCCTTGTCTGCTCTGGCATTGCCCTTGATTACATCTTGATCTTCCCTCTGATGGGCTTTGCAATGTACCACTGCTACTGCTGAGGGGAGTTGTACTGCTTCTAAAAGCCGGCGTGAGCATGCAATACCCCAAAAGCATACTTTGAATTAGTAAAAATATTAACCCGTTTGTCTTTTGCCAGCTCAAGGGCACGGGTCAGGGCCACTAGTTCAGCAAGCTGGGCAGATGTTCCTGCCGGTAAACTCTCAGCTTCCTCGGTATCATGAAGAGACACAATAGCATAACTAGCCCCCCTTTGCCCATCCACAACAGTACTACTTCCATCTGTATACCATTCCAAGTCAGCATTTGGGAGTGGCTGATCTTTTTTTTTTTTTTGATC
Organism: Terrapene triunguis; assembly: GCF_002925995.2. Taxonomy (NCBI): domain Eukaryota; kingdom Metazoa; phylum Chordata; order Testudines; family Emydidae; genus Terrapene; species Terrapene triunguis. The sequence continues at coordinate 2,115 of NW_020670524.1, read as the reverse complement.
TGGGCGGCTAGAATACTGAACATCTATGATTTCTAAACAGTCATGTTCCTGCTTTTTTTGTCTTTGGTAGCAGTGTAGTTGGATTAAGGGAGGGACAGATCTATAGGGTGACTTCAGGATTCTCTAACAGCTTCGCCTGGTACCGAGCAACCCGAGCCTGTGTGAGCCAAAGACCACCCTTAGTGTCCAGCAAGGCTCGAACCATATGGGGAACATATACACTTGCACAGTTCCTCCCAGTGTCAGCTTTTCCGCTTCCCCAAGCACTAGAGCAGTAGCTGCGACCGCCCTCAAACAGGCTGGCCATCCCCTTGAAACTTGATCCAGTTGCTTAGAAAAGTATGCCACAGGACGCTTCCAGGCACCTAATAGCTGAAATGCCCTGTCCGCTTCTGGGGACCGGTGAAAGGGGTCATGTTCCACTCCCTTAACACATTTATACAGAGGTTTAGCCCACAGTCCAAACTCTGGAATCCATATTCTGCAAAAGCCTGCCATGCCCAGGAATGCCCTAAGCCGTTTGCTGGGGATGGGAACTTGGCAGATAGCTCTCAAACGAAAGGAAGGAGGCTGTCTCTCTCTCTGCCTGATGTGAAATCCCAGATATTGAACCTCTGAAAGAGCAATTTGGGCTTTGCTTTGAGATACCCTGTATCCTCGCAGTCCAATAAAGTTTAGGAGACTCACAGTAGCTCTGAGACAAGGGATTAGATCCACAGCAGCAATTAGCAAGTCATCTACATATTACAGCAAGAGGGCTTTGTCTGAATTATTCCACTCCTCCAAGTCTTTGGCCAAAGCCTGTCCAAACAGAGTGGGGGAATTTTTAAATCCTTGAGCCAATACTATCCAGCAAAACTGCCTTTTAACCCTTCTGTTGTCCTCATTATGCCTTGCAGTATTTTGCAGATCTCACTTGCTTGTGCACATTCAGCCCCCCCTTTTTCTTGGTTGTCAGCGAAGTCTTGGCTATGAACAATGTCCTTGGACTGAGGCCAGCTGTATTTTCCTCTCAGTTAACTCATTCTGTGAACATAACTTCTGTGCAAAGCTTTGAAGCAACAAACCAGGACAAGCACACTCACTTCTCAGGATTTCACTCTGTACAACCTCTGGTGTCTAATAGCTTTCCCTTTTTAAACCTTAAATGCCTTCTCTCTCTTTACCAGATCTTTTATCTGCTATTTTGTTACCCAAAAACAAATTTAAATCTTTTATTTTCCTGGCTTTGACTACCCTGCTGCAGCCACAACCTTTGGTCTTTAGTTAAAACATTTTAAATCTTGTAAAGCGTTAAGTCACCTTAAGGATTAAATGCTAAATACCTTAAACAACACTAGTTTCCTGTGTCTGGCAAAAGTATTCTCAGTTTTGCAACTTTAAAACAATACCAATTCATCTCAAACTTATAAAACACAGATTGTATACAGCAGGAGTGTTCTTCAGCAAATTAGACTAACGTATTCATAGTCGAATAATTCCACTTAAATAACCTCCTGCCTGAATTACTTACAGACATTCCTACCAAGTTTCACTGCTTGATTCCCTTTAGCAACTACAGAGTTAACTTCTCACTCTCTTTTCTTAAATCACTTGCTTGTCTCCCAAAACGACACCCAATCAACTCAGATTTTACCATTCCAATTATTGTCCTGGGGATTTGAAATCCCCATGCTTATAATTACTTACTCTTTTCCTTCCACTATGCCCTTAAAGTTTCCAACCTGTTTTCCAATCTCTCTGTCTGTTGCCTGCCCGCTTGGGCCCGATCCTGCTTTTCTTGCTGAACCGTCCCTTCCATGGGCACCGGCTTTTTTTTTTTCACTACCAATTTAGCTAGGAGGGTGGGTTTCTCAACTAGCCCCCACCCTTCCTGGTCTCTTCCCTTAAACATTCTTACTCATAAGGCTACCCGAGTCCTCCCTCGTGAGGCTTATGGCTAGCTAGACAACCTTCAAAGATAGAAATGAACTTGCTTGGATTCGTTGAGAATTCTCCTGCCTCTGCCTTAAAAGCAGCCAGATGTTAAAAGCAACATGACACAAGATCTTGTGTTCCTGGACGGGCTAACACACTCTCAGTAATCAATGGATACAATCCCACCAAGGGGGGGGG
>NW_020670523.1:0-3545 GCF_002925995.2 Terrapene triunguis | reverse complement strand
CGGTGAACACCATAAAGGGCTTGTCAAAGTCTGGGTTTGCTAGAACTGGGCCACTGACCAGAGCCTCCTTCAGCTCCTGGAGAGCCCCCTGGCACTCCTCAGTCCAGACCACCTTGTCTGGCTTCCCCTTCTTGCACAGCTCAGTGATGGGGGCGGCTATGGAGCTAAAGTGGGGTACGAACCTTCGATAGTACCCCGCCATCCCAATAAAGGCTTGGACCTGCTTTTTGGTTTGCGGGGTGGGCCAGTCTCTGATCCCCTCCACTTTGGCTGGTTCCGGCTTTAGGCAGCCGCTCCCCACCCGGTGGCCTAGGTAGGATACCTCAGCCATCCCCACCTTGCACTTCTCCGGTTTTACGGTCAGCCCAGCCTCCTGGAGTCGGTCCAGCACTTGTCTAACCTGGGACACATGGTCCTCCCAGGTCTGGCTAAAGACACAGATGTCGTCAATATACGCCACAGCAAAACTCTCCATCCCCCTCAGTAGCTGATCCACCAGGCGCTGGAAGGTGGCCGGCGCTCCCTTGAGGCCGAAAGGCAGGGTCAGGAACTCATAGAGCCCCAGAGGGGTGATAAAGGCCGATTTCAGCCTGGCATCGGCATCCAGCGGCACTTGCCAGTAGCCCTTTGTAAGATCCATGGTGGTAAGGTACCGAGCGCCTCCCAGCTTGTCTAGGAGCTCGTCAGGCCTGGGCATGGGGTAGGCATCGGCTACGGTGATGGCATTGAGCTTGCGATAGTCCACACAGAACCGGATCGACCCGTCCTTTTTGGGGACCAGCACCACCGGCGAGGCCCAAGGGCTGGAAGATGGCTGGATCACCCCCAAAGCCAGCATGTCATCGACCTCTCTTTCCAGGTCCTGAGCAGTTTTCCCTGTGACCCGGAAGGGGGGGCATTTTATAGGCGGGTGCGATCCTGTCTGCACCCGGTGGACAGTCAGATTAGTGCGTCCAGGCTGGTTGGAAAACAGCTGTCGGTACCGATGCAGCACCCCTCCGATCTCAGCTTGCTGGGCCGGGCTCAGCTGATCAGAGAGGGGAATTGCTTCCAGGGGGGAGCCAGTTCTTGTCCCAGGGAATAGATCTACTAAAGGGTCATCTCCCTGCCCCTCCCAATGTCCACACACAGCCAACACCATATTCCCTCTGTCGTGATATGGCTTCATCATGTTCACATGGTACACCCGGTGGTGGTGTGCCCGGTTCGACAGCTCCACCACATAGTTTACCTCGTTTAGTTGCTTGACAACCTTGAAGGGCCCTTCCCAGGCGGCCTGGAGTTTGTTTTTCCTCACTGGGATGAGGACCATCACCTGATCCCCGGTGGCAAAGGCGCGGGCCCGCGCTGTGCGGTCATACCAGACCTTCTGCTTTCTCTGGGCTCGGGCCAGATTCTCCCTGGCCAGGCCCATGAGCTCGGCAAGTCTTTCCCGGAAGGTCAGGACATACTCCACCACCGACTCTCCATCGGAAGTGGCCTTCCCCTCCCATTCGGCTCTCATCAGGTCTAGGGGCCCCCTTACCCGCCTTCCATATAACAGTTCGAAAGGTGAAAAGCCGGTAGACTCCTGGGGTACCTCCCTGTACGCGAACAGCAGGTGAGGTAAGTACTTGTCCCAGTCCTGCGGGTGCTGGTTCATAAATGTTTTCAGCATCATTTTTAGCGTCCCATTGAACCTCTCCACCAGCCCGTTGGATTGGGGGTGATACGCCGAGGCCCAGTTGTGCCGGACCCCACATTTCTCCCACAAGCACCGGAGTAGGGCCGACATGAAGTTGGACCCTTGGTCCGTCAAGACTTCCTTGGGGAACCCCACTCGGCTGAAAATGGTCAGCAGCGCATCTGCCACAGTGTCTGCCTCGATGGACGATAAGGGCACTGCCTCGGGGTAGCGGGTGGCGAAATCTACCACCACCAGAATGTATTTCTTCCCTGACCGGGTCGTCTTGCTGAGAGGTCCCACTATGTCCATGGCCACCTTCTGGAAAGGCTCCTCTATGATGGGCAAAGGTCTCAACGCCGCTTTCCCCTTGTCCCGGGCCTTCCCCACCCTCTGACAGGGGTCACAGGATCGGCAGTACTGTCGGACGTTGGTAAAGACCCCAGGCCAGTAAAAGTTCTGTAGCAGCCTCTGCCTGGTGCGCCGGATTCCCTGGTGCCCTGCGAGAGGGATGTCATGGGCCAGGTACAGTAGCTTGTGGCGAAACTTCTGGGGAACCACCAGCTGCCTCCTGACCCCCCAGGACTCCACTTCCCCTGGGGGAGCCCACTCTCGGTATAGGAATCCCTTCTCCCACAGGAACCTCTCCTTGCAACCTCTCATCATGGTCTGTACCACACTGAGGTCAGCCAGGTCCCTTAGCTTCCGCAGGGAGGGGTCCTTCTGCAACTCGGCCTGGAACTCGGCAGCTGGGGAAGGGACGGGAACCTGCTCCCTCTCGTCGGCGGGGTCAGGAGCCACAGCCACCCCGAGCCTTGTCCTTGGGTGTTCCCTCCCCACCAGGGTAGGGTTCTGTGCCTCCGATGTGACATCCTTCCCAAGGTCAGGGCGTAGTGCCCCTCGCCGGCTCTGGCTACGGGTCACGACTAAGGCGGTCTGGGGGTTGCTTGGCCAGTCCTCTAGGTCCCCCCCCATCAACACCTCAGTGGGCAAATGGTGGTGTACTCCCACGTCCTTGGGGCCCTCCTTGGCCCCCCATCTCAGGTGTACCCTCGCCACGGGAACCTTGAATGGGGTCCCGCCCACCCCTGTCAGGGTCAGGAAGGCGTTGGGTACCACCCGATCTGGGGCCACCACCTCGGGCCGGGCCAGTGTCACCTCTGCGCCCGTGTCCCAGTATCCATAAACTTCCTTCCCATCCACCTCCAGGGGAACAAGGCACTCGCTCCGCAGGGGCAGCCCCGCGCCCAACCTGTAAATGGAGAACTTTGAGTCCGGAGCATCCAGCCCCCCAGAGAAGCTGGCCTGGGGCCCTTCTCTCTCTCGAGCAGTTGATAAGCTGCCAGCCCCCCCTGCCTGGGAAGCCGGCCCCCCGTCCGTCTGGGCCTCTACCAAGTTAACCCGGTGTGGGTTCGGTCTGCTCAGTCTGTCCTTGAACTTGGGGCACTGGGCCCGAATGTGGCCTCTTCGGCCGCAGAAATAGCAGCTCATGTCCCGTGGGTCCCCTCGAGCCGGCCGGTTGTCCCTGACGCTGGGCATTCCCCTTGGGAGGGGATTCCCCATATTCCCCCTTTGGGAGGTACCCGGGTGACTCTCTCTCTGCATCGCGGCGGGCCTGCTCCTTTGGGGCTCCTCCCTGCCAGCCCCTGCCCGGCTCTTCACAAACTCATCGGCCAGCCGGCCGGCATGTCGCGGGTTCTCTGGTTTTTTGTCCCTCAACCACAGCCTCAGGTCGGATGGGCACCGCTCATACAGTTGCTCCAATACCAGCAGTTTAACCAGGTCCTCCTTCGTCTGGGCCCCATCTGCCCACTTGCTGGCGTATCCCTCCATGCGGACGGCTAGTTGCAGATATGAGATCTCAGGGGTTTTATCCTGACTC
>NW_020670522.1:0-5779 GCF_002925995.2 Terrapene triunguis | reverse complement strand
AAGATATGGGTTTGTTATCTTATGTTGTTGTACACTGTACACTCCTCCTATGCGCAAGAATTTAACCACTTAGAAGTGTTGTAAGCAGGGAAGTAGAAAGAATAAAAACCCCAGGGAAAATTCCCTGGGAGGGCTTTTTGGCTTTTCGGCTACCACGACCTGGCTTTCTGTCTCCTTCCTTTTTCGTCGCCACATCTGGTGACCCCGACGTGATAACCCCCTGCTCACCGGCTGGATACGCCGAGTGCACCCCCGCAGCCGTTTGCCGCCCCTGATTCGTGAGTATGGGGGGGACGACTTTCCAGTGCTCAGAAGGAGCACGCAAGAGAGTTACAAAAGATTATACGGCAGCGTTCATGTGTCATTTTCTCGGTCGCTCATATTGAGGACCTTCTAAGGGAGATAGATCGCCAGTGCCCCTGGTATCCGGACTGCGGGTCGTTACGGCTTCTTGATTGGATACGGATTGGGACCACCTTGTATAGTGAACCCCGTGCCCCGGTCCAGCACCTGCTGCTCTGGCAGCGTTGCAAGGAGGCGCTGGAGGGGGTCGGCCCCAACGGTCCCAAGCCGGTTTCCCTTTTGCCCCCAGGTGATGGGCCACTCCCCTCCTACCCGCAGCTGACCCTCCCTGCGCCGCCGCGGGCGGCGGCGCCCCCCTGCCTACCTGTCGGGCGGGGGGGCACTGTCGCCGCGGCGGTGCGGCGAGCGCGCGAGGCCGGTCTCTTGACCGACGAGGAATCCAGCTGTGGGTTCGAGGCGTTTCCCGTCTCTTGGCGGGATAATGGTAACGGGGGGCAGATCGTGGACTGGGAGGCTCTCCCCTACTCGGTTCTGCGCGAGCTCCGCAAGGCGGTTCGTGAGACCGGGGTGCAGTCCACTTTCATCCTGGAGATCTTGGAAGGTGTGTCAAACGGTTATTTCTTGCTCCCCCAAGATTGGAAAGACATGTGTCGCATGGTGCTGTCTCCCGTGCAATACGTTGTGTGGGATAGCGAGTATCAGCGAGAGGCGCTTGCGGTGGCAGCACAGGGTGGGGGGGCCTATCTCGCTGAGCAGTTATATGGCGCGGGGCAGTTTTCGGGCATCCCCGAGCAGGCGGTGGGCACGCCCCGGGCAGCTTATCCCATCATTGGCCAGTGTGTCCGTCGGGCATTTCACAGGGTCCCCGCTGCGGGCGAGTCCTCTAAGTCCTTCGCGGTTACTCGGCAAGGTGCCGCCGAACCGTTCCACCAGTTTATTGACAGCCTCCAAGAGGCAGTCCAGAGGCAGATTGATAACCCGGAGGCCCAGACTGAACTAATGCAAAAATTGGCTTACGAAAATGCCAATGCAGATTGCCGCCGTGCCATGCAGACAGTGGTCGGGCGCCCGGGGTATACCCTGGCAGAATTGCTGCAGGCGTGTGCGGACGTAGGCACCCAATCCCATCAAATGGCCCTACTGGCAGCTGCCCTGCACAAGGGGCAGAAGCCTCAGGGGAACTGCTTTAACTGCCAAAAGCCCGGGCATTTTCGGCGGGAGTGCCGGGCCCCTGGGGCGGGCGTGTAAAGACAAACCCAAACCCCGAACAGACCAGAGGCCCCGCACGCTGTGTCCAAAATGCAAAAAGGGCTACCATTGGGCTGCGCAGTGTCGTTCAGCCGGGAGTGACAACCGGGTTTTAACTGCCAGCCAAGACAACCCCCCGGGAAACTAGTAGTCGGGCCTGCGACCAGCCCGAGGCCCAAGGCCGCGCCCCTCTCCGTGCACGACGTCCCCGCCGCCACAAGGGGCAGTGCGGGGATTGACCTTGTTAATCAGGAAAATATGGATATAACTCTTCCCGGGGAGGTCCTCCTCATGCCGTCCCAGATCCAGGGCCCGCTGCCGGAGGGCATGGTGGGCCTTGTCCTACCCCGCTCGTCCGCCAGCAAGCAGGGCTTGTTTGTGGTGCCTGGGGTGGTGGATTCGGACTATGGTGGAGTTATCCATGTTCAACTGTGGAGTCATCTCCCGAAACAGCTGTTTCAGGGAGATGCCTGGGCGCAACTCATACTTGTGCCCTACTCCCTTCCGGCAGGGGGAAGAAACGTTCCCCGAACCGGAGGTTTCGGGTCCACCGGCCAGTGCACTATTCACCCGCAAGTGGCAGCGGTTGTTAAAGATATTGGATCACCCCAACCCAAACGCATTTATTGCCTCAACGATCAGCCGTTCGAGGGTGTTATCGACTCTGGGGCAGACGTCACCGTCATCGCCTCCACGCAGTGGCCCGCCCATTGGCCCACGGAGCAGGCTCCGGCTGTTTGGGGTGTGGGCGGGGCGCAGGACTCGCAACGGAGTGCCCGATGGTTGGAGGTTAGGGCGCCCCAGGGCACCCGCCGCGCCCGTATCCGGCCTATCATTCTCCCCGTCCACCTTAATTTGTGGGGCCGTGATTTATTAACACAGTTCACTGCCACCATCCATATTGATGATTAGGCGTACGGCCCTCCCCCTCCGTTGGCTCACTGACGAGCCCGTATGGGTTGCGCAGTGGCCGCTTCCTCTGGACAAGCTGGAGGCCCTCCAGCACTTGGTCAGTGACCAGCTACGGGCAGGGCATTTGGAGGAGTCCACTAGCCCCTTTAATACCCCCGTGTTTGTAATTAAAAAGAAATCTGGCAAGTGGCGCCTCCTGCAGGATCTTCGCGCCATTAACAAAATTATACAGCCTATGGGTCCCCTGCAGTGTGGTACCCCCAATCCCAACCTTATCCCCTGTGATTACCGGTTATTTGTAATAGATTTAAAAGATTGTTTTTTTACCATCCCCCTACACCCTGAGGACCGGGCGCGTTTTGCCTTTACCGTTCCGGTCTTAAATTATTCCCAGCCCACTCCACGCTATCAGTGGAATGTGCTCCCTCAAGGCATGTTGAATAGCCCCACCTTGTGTCAGCATTTTGTTGCGCAGGCCTTACGGCCCTTCCGCGCAGCACACCCGGATGCTTTAATCTATCACTATATGGACGACATCCTGGTGGCTCACCCCATCCTTCCTGATGACTGGCTGGACGAACTGTGCCACCAGCTTGCGGCGTGTGGTCTGGTTATAGCACCGGACAAAGTCCAGCGCCAGCCACCCTTTTTGTATCTCAGTCACCGTATGCTCCAGTCATATGCCCGCCCGGTTTGTCCCGAGTTGGCGCTGCCCAACCCTCTTACGTTTGTACAGCTCCAACAGTTGTTAGGGTCCCTCAATTGGATCCGCCCTTTTTGCCCTCTGACTACCTCCATTCTAGCCCCTCTTTTTTCTGGCCTTCGGCAGGGCCGCCTCCCCGGGGATATCATTTCCGTTTCCCAGGAACAGCGCCAGGCGGTCACCCTCATTAACCGGACCCTGGCCCAAGTGTGGGTCGACCGCCGAGATAGGGAACAGCCCCTTTTTGCCATTTTGCTTCCCACACTTTCACAACCGACAGCTGTCCTCGCCCAGGAGGGGGCGGCAGCGCGTCTTTGTTTAATTGAATGGATTTATTTGACCCACTCCCCTCCGCATACTATTCAGACATTCCCTCAACAGGCCGCCGAGCTGATTTTTAAAGTGCGAGAACGGTCCCGCACCCTCTTGGGTTGCGATCCCGCTGCCATTATTGTCCCCATCCCGGCTAAAGACTGGGAACGCGCTGTCTCTTGCAGTGCCACCCTCCAGTTGTCTCTTGCCGACTATGTCGGGGAAATTAAATATCACATTCCCCCTGACCCCCGTCTCTCGCTCTTGCAACAACGTTGCCTCAACCTCCGGCCGTCTTTGTCCACCGTCCCCATTGAGGATGCACCTACCCTCTTTACAGACGGCGGCCCAACGCGAGGTGCGGTCAGCTGGCAGGAGCAGGGCACTTGGCAAGTCCGCTTTACCCTGCCTCAGCGTTCCCCCCAGCGCGCAGAATTGGCCGCTGTCATTCTGGCCTGCCGATGCTTCCAGGATGACCCTTTTAATCTTATTACTGATAGTCTTTATGTTACTAATGTTCTTAAGTCTCTTCCAGGTTCCTATGTGTCGCCCTCCTGTGATGACAATCTGTTGGCTCTTTTTCTCACCCTGCAACAGCTCCTTTCCTCCCGCTCTAGCCCACTGTTTGTGGCACATATTCGCAGTCACACCACACTACCGGGCCTATTGACAGAAGGTAACGCGGTAGCCGACCAGGCGGTCAAATCGGTGGCCTCGATTTTTTCCTCCCCAATCGAAAGCCACGCCTTCTTCCATCAGTCCGCCAAGGCCCTTGCCAAGCAGTTCACTCTCCCATTGCATCAGGCGCAGGCCATTGTTCGCCAGTGTGACCTTTGCGCTTCTCTCTCCAATAGCCCGGAGGTGGGGGTTAACCCTCGCGGCACTTCGGCCAATCAGCTTTGGCAAATGGATGTTACACACTTTCCTCCTTTTGCCCCCTGGCAGTATCTTCACGTGTGTGTAGATACCTTTTCCCATTATGTGTGGGTCACCCCCCAGAAGGGTGAGGCCTCTCGTCATGTTATTAATCACATGATTCGCGCCATGGCAATCATGGGTCACCCGTCCCATCTTAAGACCGACAACGGCCCCGCCTACTGTAGCTCGGCCTTTGCCTCCTTCTGTACCACGTGGGACGTTGTCCACACGTTTGGTATCCCGTATAACCCCACAGGCCAGGCCATTGTGGAACGGGCCAACCGTGCGCTCAAACAGGCCCTGGCCCGCCAAAAACAAAAAGGGGGGATTCCAGTAGGCCTTCCTCCCCACCAGGAATGGCTGGCTGCAGTGCTCTTTACCCTGAATCATTTGAATTTGACTGACAATTACTCTGCGGCAGAACTTCATTTTCGCAGCCACCAGGCTTTGCCCCGCCCCCTTGTTAAATATCGCAAGGCCCCGGATCCTCAGTGGCATGGCCCAGCGCCCCTTATAACGTGGGGACGGGGGCATGCTGCCGTTTCTCTTCCTACAGGTCCGTTGTGGGTCCTGGCGCGTAACGTCCGCCCGTGGCACGGCGATGGCCTGGCACCAGGGACTGTCGAACCCCATTCCGCAGTTCAACCTACATCTACAGGATCCCGAGCGTCCTCGCCAGCGCCCCCCGCGGGAGCCCCCGCAGCGCATGACCTGGGGACAGGTTAAAGCCCTCTCATTGCAGGCCGAGCAGTTGCGAATGTAGCAGCAGCTGGAACCTACCGCGGAAAATTACTTTGTGACATTGTTGGCTTGCCTTAATGCTAACTCACTCCTTATTTTGTGTGTATTGGGAGGTTTTTTGTTGGCCCCTGGCTGCCAAGGCGAATCCCAGATGGAACAGCGGCTGCAGCAACATCTGGGGTGTGAGACTGTAAAGGAAATGTGTTGTTTCAATCTTACTGATAATGGTAACCGCATACAACAGCAGATTGATATGCTGAAGCGTTATGCTCAAGCCATCCGCCAGGACGTTTCCCCTCCTTGGTGGGATTACATCTGGTCATGGCTACCCTCAGGGTGGATAAAAATCCTCTTACAGTATGGGGTCTTGGTCTTGGTCCTTGGCGTTTTACTTTGCTGCTTTGTTCAGTGTATACCCAGTCTGGTGGCATTGTGCATGCAACCCTGCGAGGGTGCTCCGTCTAAACACCGCATATAAAATAGAAAAGGGGGGGATGTAGGGACGCATAGCTCCCGAATCGTTAGCCCACAGGTGCGGCACACTGTGTCTGTGGCTACGAGGCAGGAGTGGCCTTCACCCCAGCATCTGTGATTAGGAAACTTATTGGCTGACTTGATCATCACCCTCGCAGCTTGCTTTCA
>NW_020670521.1:0-3259 GCF_002925995.2 Terrapene triunguis | reverse complement strand
GAGTGTGAGGAGCTGGGAGCAAGAGGCGCAAGGAGCTGAGAGTGAGAGGGTGTGCTGCTGGAGGACTGAGGAGCACAAGCGTTATCAGACACCAGGAGGAAGGTCCTGTGGTGAGAATAAGGAAGATGTTTGGAGGAGGCCATCGGGAAGTAGCCCAGGGAGTTGTAGCTGTCATGCAGCTGTTACAGGAGGCACTATAGACAGCTGCAGTCCACAGGGCCCTGGGCTGGAACCCAGAGTAGAGGTCGGGCCCGGGTTCCCCCAAACCTCCCAATTGACCTAGACCGTGGGTTTTTCCAGAGGGGAAACCCACATGGTGAATCTCTGAGGCAAGAAAATCCGCCAATAAGCGCAGGACCCACCAAGATAGAGGAGGAACTTTGTCACACTAGTGTCAGGGGTGGGATCTTGGGCCGCACAGCGCGGCGGAAGGAGGAGGGTGATTTAAAAAAAACAACAACAAAAAATAGGGAGAGGGTTTATTTTTTTTTCACCACAATGGATGACGTAGTGCGGGCACTGATACAAGCTACGGCGGCCCAGCAGGAGGCTACCGGTGTCCAGGCAGCCGCCCAACAGGAGGCAGTGCGGCTGCAGCAAGAGACTAATCGCCTGCTGATGGACCAGACTGCTCAAGACCGAGTTACGTTGCGTGAACTGGTAAACCAGGTAAAGTCCCTTACAGAGCTGAATCGCGGCCATGATGGGACGCGGCTCATACGGGCGAGCCACTGGCTGCAGAAAGTGACACGGGAGGATGATGTAGAGGCATACCTTCTGGCCTTTGAGAGGACAGCCCTATGGGAGGCCTGGCCTCGAGATCAGTGGTCTGGCATCCTTGCCCCATTCCTGTGTGGGGAGGCCCAGAAGGCCTACCATGATCTGCCTGAAGAGGCTGCGGCAGACTACCCCCAGCTGAAAGCAGAGATCCTGGCCAGATCTGGGGTAACGACAGCAGTGCGGGCCCAGCAGTATCACGGTTGGAGGTACCGGGAAGACAAAACCCCGCGGTCCCAATTGTATGACCTCATCCATCTCGCATGAAAGTGGTTGCAAACAGAGTCCCGGAGTCCGGAAGAGATACTAGCAGTTCTGGTCATCGACCGATACATGAGGGGACTACCACCAGACCTTCATGCCTGGGTAAGCCAGAATGAACCCTCCACCTATGACGAGGTTGTCGCCGTGGTAGAGAGGCGAAGGACAGCGAGGGAGCTGACCCGACCAGTAAAGGAAGAGGCACCCCGGGTTAAACTAGCAGCAGCAAGCCCTAAAGTTCGGGTGACTGGGCCACCAGGAGGGCCCAGGTGGAGAAAGAGAGAGGCTGAAGGCCCATCAGAGGCCACAAAGAGTCAGAGCACTGAGGGAGAAGAGGATCGTGATGTTAGACTGCCCAAACCAAGAGACCAGGGAACGCCTAGGGCTCCATACAGATGTTATGCCTGCGGGAAGTGGGGACACATAGCTGCACAGTGTCCCAATGCTGAGGAGCCTATGCAGTGTAACCTGGGGAACTGGGCAGATCCATGCTCCCTAATCCACCTTGTGGGGATCTCACTAACCCCACATATGTATACCAGACCAGTGAAACTAAATGGGGTAGGGACCACGGCACTGGTTGATTCGGGGAGTGCTGTCACGCTTATCTCAGGGAAGCTCGTGAAGTGTAGTCAGCTGCTGCAGGCTAAACGTACGGGGATAACATGGGACAGTTAGTTACTACCCCACCATCCCAGTAAAAATCGAGATCCAAGGGAACACTACTGAGGTAGCAGCAGGTGTAGTCCCTAAATTCCCATACCTGGTGCTCATAGGGAGGGACTTCCCAGAGTTTGGAAACTTACTCCCAGTAGGGGGATTGGAGAAAGATGGGGACCCTAAAATTGGTGAGGCATCCACAGCAGACTGTCAACCCCCAATCTTCTCTGAAATATCCCCAGATTTGTTCTCCACTCCCAGACAAGGTAGAAAGACAAAAAGGGAAAGAAGGGCAGCTAAGTCCTTGGGAACCTGAATACTGACCCAAAGCCAGAGGGTCGCTCTTGTAGGTAGGCGGACCCACGCAGCTGAAAAGGAGGCCACGCAGGAGGGAGAAGCACCTGAGTCTGACCCCCACCCTAATGCTTCTGAACCAGTAGAGGCAACAGAGACTGGGCCCCTAGATCTTGGGCAGATTAGCCCCGGGAGAGGAAATTTTGGACGGGACCAGGCAGAAGACTCGAGGTATGACAACATTAGGAAGGAGGTGACTGAAATAGATGGGGTCCCCATGGAAGGGAAAACCCAGGGACCAGGACCCTACTTCATAATGAAGAAGGATCTCTTATACCGGGTTGCACCAGTACAGGGGCAGAAGGTACAGCAGATCCAAGTACCTCAAAAACACCAGAACGCTGTATTAAGTCTTGCTCATAGTCATCTTTTTGGGGGGCATTTGGGGGTAGAGAAGACCCTGGCACAAGTCCTACGACGGTTCTTCTGGCCCGGAGTACATGAAGAAGTGCGGAGGTACTGTGCCTTCTGCCCGGAGTGTCAGCTGCACAGTCCCCGTCCCCACTTGAGGGCACCTTTAGTACCCCTTCCCATCATAGAGGTCCCCTTCGAGCGAATAGCCATGGACCTAGTGGGACCCCTGGAGAAGACGGCGCGGGGCCACCAATATATACTTGTTGTTTTGGACTATGCTACTCGCTACCCAGAAGCCGTCCCCCTGCGGAACACGGCCTCTAAAACTATAGCCAAAGAGCTGGTGGGGATCTTTGCCCGAATGGGGCTACCGAAGGAGATATTAACCGACCAAGGAACCCCATTTATGTTGAAGCTAATGAAGGACCTCTGTACGCTGCTCCATATACATACCCTGAGAACTTCGGTCTACCATCTGCAGACTGATGGGTTGGTAGAAAGGTTTAACCGAACCCTCAAGGCTATGATAAGGAAGGTGGTAAGTCGGGACGGGAAGGATTGGGACACCCTACTACCCTACCTTATGTTTGCTATCTGTGAGGTACCTCAGGTCTCAACTGTGTTTTCCCCCTTAGAGTTATTATACGGGCATCACCCCCGTGGCATACTAGATATCGCCAAAGAGATCTGGGAAGAGGAACCCAATGAGGGGAGAAATATAATAGAGCATGTAATGCAGATGCGAGACCGGATAGCCCGGGTTACCCCTATTGTATGGGAACATTTGGAGAAGGCACAGGAGGCCCAGCGAACCCATTACAATCGCCAGGCAAAAGTGCGACAGTTCCAACCA
>NW_020670520.1:0-5888 GCF_002925995.2 Terrapene triunguis | reverse complement strand
AAACCCATTCAGCACCTCCCCCTCATCCACAAGCTTTTGGACGCCCTCCAAGAACCCTCGGTCCTGGCTGTAGTTCACTGCCGGGCCCATACTAAAGATGATAGCCCCGTCACCCGTGGGAATGCCCTGGCTGACGCCTCCGCCAAGACGGCTGCCGTCTTACCCTTAGCCATGCCCACGTTGGCTATTGCAGCCTCCTCCTTTACTCCACCGCACCCCGTACCAGTACCCGCTGCTGAACTACAGTCGTGGGAGAGCCTCGGAGCCACTCTGGTCAAAGGGACCTGGCTTATGCCGGATGGCCGAGCCTGCTTCCCTCGCTCCACATACCCCGTGGCAGTTCGCTGGCACCATGATAAGGGGGGTCACTACGGTACGCATGCCCTTGTGGACACCATCGCTCGCTTTTGGTATGCTCCAGGCATTCAACCCTACTGCCTGTCAATAGTGAAAGCATGCAGCACATGTCAGCGTAATGGACCTGCTCCGCCTCTTAACAAAATTAAGGGTGGAAGACCTCCGCCTGCTGCTCCATTTCAACATCTTCAAATTGACTTTGCAGATATGCCAAAGGCTTTTGGGAAAAAGTACCTCCTTGTTTTGGTTTGCCCTCTGACTTCCTGGGTCGAAGCTTTTCCTACTGCTAATTGTACTGCTGCCACAGTGGCGAAGATTCTCCTTAGAGACATTGTACTCCGTTTTGGCATCCCTCTCATGCTTGACTCAGATCGCGGACCTCACTTTACTGGTCATGTCCTTGGCCATTTAGAACAAGGACTGGGCATTTCACACTCCTTTCATACACCCTACCACCCCCAGTCTAGCGGGAAAGTTGAGTGTATGAATAGGGAGCTTAAGTTTACATTGGCTAAATACTGTCAGGAAACAGGGTTAAAGTGGCCTCAGGTACTTCCCTTGGTCCTGTTTCACCTTCGTACTCGCCCAACCCGTGTATTGGGATTATCCCCCTTTGAACTGCTCTATGGACACCCCCCTTTCAAAGGCGGGGCGCTACCACGTGCTGATGTTTCACTATTGGGAGGGGATCATATGACCGCGTGCCAGTTTCTCTCCCTACAGGCTCGCTTCCGTACCCTTTGGAAAGCCTCGCAGTTTTCCCAAACCGTGCCGCTGGAAGAACAGATCCACCCATTCCAACCAGGGGACTTCGTCTGGGCCAAAAAGTTCGTTCGTGGCCACACCCTCCAGCCGAGGTTTACTGGACCCCACCAGGTTCTTTTAACAACCCAGACTGCAGTGTTCCTGGAAGGACGCAAATCCTGGATCCACCACTCCCACGTCAAGCCAGCCGTAGTGGACCACAGTGACGGACCAGCAGCTCTTGCCACCACTGAGGACACTGCCTCTGACCAGTGGACCAGCTTACCTCTTTCAGACATCAGACTTAAATTGACTCGGAAAAAATGAGAGGACCTTTTATTCTGACAACTGTATGTTTTTTATTATGCCTTTTTAGTTTATTTTCTGCTTATGAAGATAATGCTTTTATTAGATATTCCCACGAGGTTAAAACTCGTATTTTAGGAAATAGAAGTAATTGCTGGGTATGTACTCAATTTCCAGTAAATGCAGAACAGGGACTACTAGAATCTTTAACCAATGAAACTGTGACCCTATTTGAGAATCAGGCCGGGGAAATGTCCCAGCTGCGCCAGTTAGCTTTGCAAAACCGAATGGCTTTAGACATAATGTTAGCAGCCCAGGGAGGAACTTGCGCCCTCATAAATGAAGAATGCTGTGTTTTTGTAAATGACACCTACTCTGACACTTTTCAACGTACCAAACATCTAAGGGAAATGGCTAAGAACTACTCCTCTGGCCAGCCACCTTATGATTGGTGGGGAGCCTTATGGAATTGGCTGCCTGGATTTGGGTGGGTTAAAAAACTCTTGGTGGGTATTGTTGGGGCCATAGTAATCCTTATAATACTGTGTTGCTGTATTCAGTGTGTCCCCTCCCTCATAGACTCATGTGGGTCAGTTTATTCTTTTCCTACTTCAGCCAAGGGCCTTACTCTCTTCGAGTTGGCCCAGGCTGAAATTGCCAAGCGGCCCTTGGCTCCTTAAAATGGGGTGTAGCTTTTGGTATATAGTTATCCCAAAGCTACAAATGGAGGAATGTTGAGTCTGAACTTTTGATGAGCTTAAACTTAACCCAGACTTGATGTCTCTGTCTGAACTTTTAATCAAAGCTCTGACCTGCGAACTACTCATGACACCCCCCTCCCCTTAAGTAGCCATCTCCCCTTTTGTCTTTTTGAATCTACATTTTAACCTGTTTTATCCTGTAGAATCTTGATTGATTATGCATGACCATTATGATCTGTTAATCACTTTGTTTACTTCTGTGTATAAATATTGATGCTCACCCCTAATAAACTTGCCACATTACTCTGAAGCCTTTTAAGCTAAGGATAGTGTGAGCCCGTTGATCAATGAATTGGTGTCTGGTCTCTGACAGATTGTGAGCCCATACCAACTCCGCACGAACTCGGGTGCTGGAGAGGTGAGTAAGGACTTGCTTTTTACCTAACAATTTGGGGGCTCGTCCGGGATTTCCTTCTGGTGCGGTGCCTCTGTCCAGTGGTCAGACCACTCATATACGAATTGGCAGGCGCCACGGGAGATTTCTCCCAGCCAATTCAATATTGAGGGGTCGTGTACTGGACAGCAGGATAAACGCCAGTTGGAGGGCTCCTGTCAGACACCATGGGTCAAGGGACTAGCGTGCCTCTTGAGAGTCCGCTGGGGATTGTAAATAAGTTATGGAACGAAGGGAAACTCCCAGTACAGACAGGAATATCTAGGAGGAAGTTGTACACACTGTGTGTAAGGAATTGGACTGGGTATACCGCGGTATTGGCCGACCCGGAGATGAGGTGGCCTTCGTATGGCTCTTTCGAACAGGCTGCCTTAAGAGGAGTAAGGAGCCAGATCGAAAAAGACCATCCGGGACAGTTATGTTACTGGTTTTGTTGGGACACAGCAGCAGAGCTGTGGAAATCTTTAAAAATTATGGCAGTCAGGTATTCTCCCGAGAGTGAACCCCCTCCATGTTATTTCAATGAAGGGTGTAAACCACGGCGTGTTTTGACTCGTCAGTTGGTCCCCACTGCACCTGCCCCTATTCCTCCGCAGGGGGACTCTCTCCAGGGCGCAGAGGGGAATCTGCAGGACTCCAGATCGGAATCTCTGCAGAGGGATAAGGGGGAAATGGAGGGGCACACCTCGGGAGGAGTAATTACTAGGCAAAAGATCAAGCAGATGCAGCAGGATGCATACCCCTCCCCTGAGGATAGCCCAGAGGCTGCCTCCGCCAAACCTTTTGTGAGTGATAAAGGTGTAAGTAGAGAAATGCCTTTACAGGTGCACGACCAACCTTTTGTGGACAATAATGGCCAGTTACAACATACTAATATTGTGGAATATAAAGGATGGCTAGAATGGGACTTGAAAGAGTGGGGACGGTTGTCAGGGTCCTTTGGGGAAAATCCCCGAAAGATCACAGAACTTTTAGAAAGATTGTTTTCAAGTCATAATCCTACTTATACGGATGTAGATCAGTTGTTAAGTAGAGTTTTGACCGGAGAAGAACGTAGTAGATTGTGGATGGCAGAAAGGACATGGGGGGATAGCGATGCGGTTAATACCACTTGGATGGATAGGCGGGATCAAGCCGCTGGCTGGAATCCCCTAGACTGGAGTCAGCCAAGGCTGACTCAGCTGCGAACAGATCGAGAGCGATTGTTAGAGAGACTCAAAGAAATGGCTCGCCGCTCGCCTAATCAGGCTAAGTTCATGCAGATTCGGCAGGAATCTGATGAGCCACCCAGAAAGTTCTGGTCGAGGCTATTGGAGGGGGCCCGAATGTTCACTCAGATGGATCCTGAGAGAGAAGCAGACCACCCTACTCTTATTTCGTTTTTTGTGAATCAGTCAGTGCCCCCTGTAAGGGATTATTTCTTAAAGTTTCGCCCTGGTTGGGGAGGTGAGTCAGTCACTTCAGTGTTGGACGTAGCTGATTTTGCATGGGAGAAAGAAAGGGAAAGTAGTAAAAAGAAAGAGAAAAAGGAAGAATATAAGTTGATGGCTTTAGCTTTTCGCAGCGGTGTTCGAGGCAGAGGCCGTGGCCATGGCAGGGGATTTCAGGGTGCTCGGGAAAGAGGGTCCTGGCAACCCCAGCCACCAGGAAATTGTTTTCAGTGCGGACAGCCCGGTCACTTTAAACGTGAATGCCCCTGGGGACGCCCAGAGGGTCCGGTCGCATCCGCAGATACTTACACCAGGGACAAATACACCCCTGCACCACCAGCTCAGCCCGTTCCCCAGGCCTGGATCAACTACGGGCAACAGCAGCAGCTGCAGCAAACTCAGCCTCCTCAATGACGGTACCCCGGGGGCGAAGGCAAACAATGTGATGGTCTTATTTCCTTAATGTCTTTAGCCGGCTCCTTCCTCACTTTCTCCCCTCCCAGCAAAGAGCCTCGTCTAACCCTTTCAGTCCAAGGACTGCCTGTCTCTTTCCTCATTGATACTGGAGCTACTTTCTCTCTTTTAAATCATGCCCCCTCTCCCTGGCTATCCTCTGAGGTTAAAACTGCAACTGGGGTGGAGGGCAACCCACAGTCTCTGGGACTCACTTTGCCTCTAAATGTTATTTATGCTGATAAATGTTTTTCTCACCGTTTTCTTTTTTCCCCAGCTTGTCCGATCCCTTTGATGGGCCGGGATTTACTCTGTAAGCTTGAGGCTACTTTAACCTGCACTCCTGAAGGGGTAGGATTATTGATGACAGTGTTAGGAGATTCGGCCCCAACTCAGGGTAATTGGGAACCCCCCCCCTCTCTCTCCCCTGACCTCACTGACTTGCCTTTAACCCTCTGGGGAATTTCTGACACTGATGTTGGCCTGCTCCTTTCGGCAGAGCCAGTAAGGATTCAAGTGAAGCCCTCCTTAACCCCCCCGTCAGTCCCTCAATACCCCCTGTCGCTGGAAGCCCGGGAGGGCATCTGCCCCATTATCGAGGGATTCATTGCACAAAAGCTAGTCCGCCCTCAGCGCACTCCCTGTAACACCCCTATACTGCCTGTCAAAAAGCCTCCTAAAAAGGACGGAGACCCTATTCGTTGGCGCTTTGTACAGGATCTACGGGTTGTTAATCAGTATGTGGTCCCTCTTCATGCAGTAGTTCCTGATCCAGCTACTATCATCAGCCAAATCCCCTGGGATGCTGAGTGGTTCACTGTTATTGACTTAAAATCACCCTTTTTCAGCATTCCTGTGCACCCAGACTCTCAGTATCTCTTTGGTTTCACCTGGGAGGGACAAAGTTATGTCTGGCAACGACTTCCTCAAGGCTACAGAGACAGCCCCACGATTTTCAGCCAATGCCTCCGCCACGACTTGGAAGGCTTCACCAGTCCGCAGGGATCCACGTTAGTCCTATACGTAGATGACATCCTATTAGGTAACCGCGAAGAAGCTGCCCTCCGCATCGATGGTAAGGCACTTTTATTATACCTACACACCAGAGGCCACAAGGTAGACCCTAACAAGATTCAGTGGGTCTCACAGAAGGTCCGATATCTGGGCTTCCTGTTAACCCCAGAGGGGAGACAAATGGACCCAGTCCGCATAAAGACTATCCAAAACTGCCCTCTGCCAAACACCAAGAAACAACTTCGAGGTTTCTTAGGATTAATTGGCTTCTGTCGCCCCTGGTTGCCGTCCTGCGGGGAGTTAAGCAAACCGCTCCACCGACTCACTGCTAACCTTGCTCCTGACCCTTTGCAGTGGTCCCTGGACACGATCCAAGCCTTTCAGTTACTCAAGGACAGTGTGGCCTCCTCCATGTCTCTCCGCCCCCCC
>NW_020670519.1:0-1348 GCF_002925995.2 Terrapene triunguis | reverse complement strand
GGGATGGGGGGCAGGGGGTCGGGATTGAAGGGTTCAGGCCCCAGAGCCATCCAAACGAGTTCCAGCCTCTGACCTCCTGTGATGGATACACCCGCCCCGCACCTCGGAGCCTATCCAATTCCAAAGTGGCCGATTCCCCGTGTAAACAAGGTGCTGCACAGGGAGCCACCGCTGGACCCTCCTGCTCCACCTGCTGCTGGGCAGTGCGGGGTCGTGCCTGAGCCCAGCTGGCCATCAGCGGGATTATTGCCTAAAGCCAGCGGACGGGGAGGCCGGACGCCTGGGTTCCACGCCCAGTCCTGTAGTGCTCAGGCCCGGCTTTTCTCGTCTTCTCGCTCCAGACCTGCAGCGACCGATCCCGAGCCCTGCACTACACTCTGCTCATACGCGCTGGCGGCCCCTCCTGAGGACAGGGGGCCAACTCTGACGTGCACGAATACCAGTTAACCATGTTATCCTCAGTTTCCCCATCTGTTAAATGGGGACAGTACCCGCTCCTCCTGCGCCAGGCATGTTGACAGCCGTCAGTAATCCTGGCCGAGGGTTCTGAGCTCCTCAGCCAAAGGAGCCAACCTAGGTGCGCAATCTAATTAACCCCTTCTCTCCTGGACAGGGCAGGGGAGGGGCAGGGCCCACAGAGCAGGACTCGGTCTGTGCCCTTAGGGAGGGGTGAGGAATACACAGCGCGGAGATGCAGGCAGGAAGCTGGACTCTGGGTAATGCTTCGTTACTGAGCACAGCAGGACAAAGATCCGATTATCAACCCTCTTCCCCGGCACCATACGGCTTAGAGCGCTGGCAAGGAGGAACAGGACACGGACGGTCAGGTCACGGATCCCTCTGCTCGGGGCCAGCGGCTCCGCAAGGCACCAGAAACCGCCTCTCTCTGCCCAGCTCCGCTGTGAAAAGGGGCGTTGCATTCTGGGCCCCTCCCTCCCAGGTACGGACAAACTGACCGGAGCTCGGAGATGAGCAGCGAGCCGGATCTGGGCCCGGAGGCAGTGGCCTGGGGCAAAGACGAAGGGCGTGAATCGAATACAATACGGTTTGAGCGACGGGTGATGCAAAGAGCTGAGGGGTGCGAATACCGGGGGTGGGGTTATTAGCAGAGAGAAGGGGGCAGGGTTGGCAGGAATGGGGTGAAATTAGGCAAGGGAAAAAGATGGGCTGACTCCCGGGAGAAGGCGCCCGATGGCGCGATGCGCCTGGCTATGGAACAGCCTCCCTGGGGGAAGCGACGGTGTCCCAGCGCTCGCCCACCGCTGCCTTGCGCCCACCTCGGCCGCGCGGCCCAGCAGCCAGCGAACGAGACGTGGAGACAAGTATTGGTGCCGTATAAAAGTGCTGG
>NW_020670518.1:0-1363 GCF_002925995.2 Terrapene triunguis | reverse complement strand
CACAATTGAAGGTTTTCAATAGATTTTAGTTTGACATTAGAAAAAAAATGTGATTTGTAGAGTGCATTTTTAGCTCCATTCAGTTCTATTTCCTCTTTAGAATTTCATTACTTCCACTAACTCTTTAATAAATAAGTGTTTTTACCTTAGCTACTTGAACTGAAAAACCAGCTTAGAGTTCTGTAATTAACGAAAATGCATGTTGGCAGCTGATCTCAATCCACCCCCTAAACCTCCTCTACTCACCTCTTCTAATTATCTTTGGGTATGTCTACACTACAGGATTAATCCGAATTTAGATAATTCGAATTTGGGAAACAGGTTGTATAAATTCGATTGTGCGCGGCCACACTAAGCACCTTAATTCGGTTTTAAACCATATTAATTCGGTGGTGTGCGGCCACACTACCCCATTAACTTAAACACAGTAATTCGGTGGTGTGCGTCCACACTAATCCTAATTCGAATTAACAAAATCGATTTAGGCTCTACTCCGTTCGTCGAGGTGGAGTACAGAAATCGATTTAAAGGGCCCTTTAATTCGAATTAACTGGCTCTGTAGTGTGGACGGGTGAAGGGTTAATTCGGATTAAGGCAGCTAAATCCGAATTAAAGTCCTAGTGTAGACCAGGCCTTAGTCACTGTCACAAGGTGCTTCTTCAGCTACCCTGTGAGCTGTGCTGTCTAGCCTATTTTTATAGTCTCCAAGTCACAAACACACAGTCTTTCTTCTGGGAACTTGTCCCCGATGCCAGGTCACCATTCAGTCCACCCCTTCTGGGGTTACGAAGTCCAACTGGACCACTGTCCAAATGCTGTCTCCAGGCTGCATTCAGCTCCGGCTCTGGTCTCTGTGCCACTATACCGGTGGCTGGGATGGGAACCCACCACACTGGATTCCATCCCAGTGACCCTATAACCAGCAACCCAGGTCTTCTCAGTCCCCATCCCTGCTGCTGTTTCACTGGGCTCCATCCTATCCAGCCTCTCTATCGTCTTAGATTTACCAATGGAGCTTATTCTACGCCCTGTAGCTACTTCACCCCCCTCCTAGTCTCTTACTCCAGGGCAGGATCGAGGGCTTACTTTCCCCCTGGACTTCCTCCTTTTCCCTGACAACCTCCCTCAACCCAGAGTGACTGCAGTCTCCTTGCCTTACAGCCCCCTTCTGTTTTCACCCTCCTGGCTGTATAGCGCTTTTGCAGCCCTTCCCCAGGTAGGCTTCACTCCCAATTAAACCTGGCCCTTCTTGTCTCAGGTGATGCCCTGGCCTCTCAGGCTCTTGTTAACCCTATCAGGACTGGTTCGGGGAGCACAACACAGTTGCATATAAAATAGTTAGATCTGACACAATCCACATCTT
>NW_020670517.1:0-1136 GCF_002925995.2 Terrapene triunguis | reverse complement strand
AATAAATCTGTTAGTCTTTAAGGTGCCACCAGACTCCTTGTTGTTTTTGTAGATACAGACTAACACGGCTACCCCCTGATACTTGACAAGGGAGACAGGATCCCACCTCTCAGTTCCAGTGCCTGGCCGTATCCTGGCCTGGAACAGCCATTTCAGGGAATGCCTGGCTTCAGTCCTCTAGCCCTCCACTGGGATACCCTCAGTCACTGTGTGGGGATGGTGCCTACACAGTCTGACCAGCACTAGGAGCTATGAAGGAATGGCATGGCACATGCTCAGTGAGGATGGAATCTTCAGACGTTTTAGCCGATAACCTCTACGAGCATGCATGAACTGTGACTTTTCAAAGTCTTATAACGTTGACAGGTTTGGGTGGATTTTCACAGGAATGGCAAAAGATGGATCCCTGACACAGGGGCCACCAAATTAAATCCCTGCTTCAAAGCAGGGATAATTAAAGCTATTTAGAGAAAGGGATTCCAATTTTTTTTTTAACATAGGCAAACAACAGGCATAGACCCCTGTTCTGTCAAGCCTGGGATGGTGGACATTCCAACAGGGCCGCTGGGAGGCCATGCAGAGCTCTGTGAAGAATAGAAGCTTCAGGAAGCATTGCTCAAGGTAGCCAGAGTTCCCTGCAGCCTCGGATTGGCTGACCACTCTATTTAACCCTGGAGGGTGGCCAGACAACTTTGGGCCTGCTGTGACTCCAGATCTCACCTTGTCTCCTGATGTCTGGTCTCCCATCCAAACCTGAATCTAGCCTGGTACTATTTCCAGTCTCCAGTCCTGGCCTGACTCTGATCCTGATTCCCAGTTCCAGCCTGGATCTACCTCTGATCTCCACCCTCAACCTAATGTTAACTCCAACTCTTGTTCGTTGAACCCAGTTCTAGTGATTTCTCCAACCGCTGCTCACTGACTACCATCTAAGGAACTGAGAACCAATACTCGAGATATGGATATATGAGTGGCTTACACAGCGTGAAAGTATGAATACTATCTAAATGGAATACATCTCTAACTGTTGTACCCAATTGTATAATTAAACAGGAAATCTCATGTTGCACAATTCCAGTTAAATAAAATTAGAATATAGTGCACAGTTGAAAATACTGAGACATACTAAAAATCAT